>NC_057794.1:307718213-308018213 GCF_018294505.1 Triticum aestivum
GAGGTGCATGCTCTAACTTGGCTGGGTTATATTGCTCATATCATGCATATGGTGTCTTGCATTGCCATGCCATCTGCTTAGATTAGACATGCTTTGTGTGAATGCCTCTGTTTGCTTTCTATATCAGATATGTGAATTATGCAATGCCATGTTTTTCAGCCAGTTATCATATATGTGAATTATGCACCGCCATGGAGCCAGGCATCATATATGTGAATTATCGCATGCCATCTTTTTTTCCATTACGTATTCCATTTGTCGACAATCTGTGTATATTGAACTACTCTTCATGTGTATCAGCCATTTGAGCCGGTTATGGAAAAATCTGGAGTGAAACAAGGTCTTTAGAGAAGGCAATGGTACCTGTTGAAGCATATATCTCGATGGTTACAGGGAGCTCCTCAGAGGAGGATTCAGAGACAGATGACCAGTCCTATATCCCACCTAAGGTGTATGCTCTAAGTTGCAATGTTTATATTTCTCATATGATGCATATGGTCTCTTGCATTGCTTAGTTTAGACATCATATGCACAATATTGAATTCTATCTGCTTAGTTTAGAGATCATACATGCGAGTGCCAGCTGCTTAGTATATGAATCAATTATGTCAACTATATCATGCCATCCTGTATACTTAGACAACATTATGTGAATTATTTCATCCCAGCCTATTTTAGAAAGACATCATATAGTTGTGTCATGTCATCCTGTTTAGGTACTCATCATATGTTGAATTATGCCATTATATCATGTTAAGTTATCCATCATATATCCCAAACTGTGTCATGCTATCCCGTTTAGTTAGGCATCATATATGTGAAACTGTGTCATGTTGTCCTGTTTGGTTAGACAACATATAGGTGAATTACCACATTTGTCTATCATACAATGTCTGTACGTTCAATTTCTTTTCTTGTTTATCAGCCATTTGAATTGGAGGGGGTTCTTGAACAGGACAGCGGTACTGGCCAGCTACAAGTGCTTGTGCCAGCGGTACTGGCCAGTAACTCGAACAACAAGTTACTGTGGCTGATAAACACCAGTCCTTTCTTGTGCAACAGCAAGCGCTAGAGGATTTAAGCGCCAAACAAGAGAAAGTTAATAAGCTTGCTAAGCATCTTGCCAGCATTATGGGTACCCAGGATATTGTTTCTTGAACTCTTCTGAAGTGGTTTCAGTTCTGGACTTATTTTGCTGTGGTGTTTATATGCTGCTTTGTTCCCTATATTTGCACTGGTGGCGAACTTTGATGCCCAGTGGATGTAATATGTGTAATAGCCGTGATAGCCTAGCATAAGTTGCTTGCTTATTTATTTCCTTGTTGTCTTGTTTATTTGTTTGCTTGTAGTTAGTGCAGTTCTTTTTCCGCGGTTTGCTAGTGGCTGCAATAACCTATTTTTTAAAACTAGGCCACAATAACCATGGGCTAATATTTACTGTAGTGACACTGGGCCTCCTACAGGCCGTAGAAACAGTGGGCCTTCTACGGGCCGTAGAAACAGTAGGCCTTCTACGGGCCGTAGAAACAATGGGCTTTCTATGGGCCGTAGAAACAATGGTCCTTCTACGGGTCGTATCATCAATGGGCCTTATACGGGACGTATGATCGATTGGCCAAACATGGGCCAATAACAGGCCGCATTATGGCCGTAAACAGGCCATCGTTAATAGGACGTATTTGATGACGCTATGAATATGGCCCAACATATTAACGGACCACAAACGGGCCGACTGTAACCACGGGCTGAATTTGGCCCACAAGCAGAAAATGACAGTAACGGATCGTAAGTAAACGAATGCTGGAAATGAGCCCAAGAATAAATGGGCTCTGAGAAGGCCGAAAGATAACATGGGCTGGAAACGGCCCAACGGAATAACGGGTCGTTAATGGGTATAAAGTGATACACTGTTCATTACGGGCCAGTTTCACCAAGGGCCGTTAATGGGTGTAAAGTGATACACTGTTCATTACGGGCCAGTTTCACCACGGGCCGTTAATAGGCCAAGAATTACATAGGGCCTCATATGGGCCGAAAGACGTCATGGGCCATACATGGGCCAGAAGTGAAAACGGGCTGGAATCATATTGGATGGCCCAGATGACGCTACTGGGCCTAATTCGGATAGGGTGTAACATGCCTTGGGTTAGCGGGCTGTAAATGGGCTATATGCAAACATGCCGTTAACAGGCTTTCCATGGGCCGGCCCGCCACCTTTTGACCAAGTCAAACGGGCCGGCCTTTTGACAGGAATGGGCCTTTGTTGGGCCGTGCCACATGTCGACGTATCATAGGCGCCTTTTGTCCAATGAGTGGATGACATCTGTCCCAACGATGAGCCGACACGTGTTTTCCTCCAGCCAATGATGATTTTACACATGGAAAATCCACATTGGTCGGGGCTGTTAACGGGTTATCGGATCCAAAACCCGACCCGATAGCTTAACGGCGTTCCGTTACGGTGGATGCCACGTGTCGGTCACCCTTGACGAAAGCACTTCTGTGATGCGCGATTTATCGTCATGGAAGTGCACACTTCCGTGATGACAATTTTGGTAATGTCATGGAACACTTCTACGACAACACAGGTATGACTATCTTGATTCTGTCATAAATTTGTCATGGATGTACATGCATGACAAAAAACGCGACCTACTATGACGAACACGTACCATCACGGAAGTGTATTTTTTTGTAGTGTGAGTAGAGGGATGGCCTGGACAGCGGTGGGAGTAGTAGGGGGTGGTGAGGCCTCCGCGGCATCATAGCCGGCCACGGGAGGCAGGAGCACAAGGCACGACCGGCGCTACTTTGGGCGGCTGGAGCAAGAAGACCAGAGGTTGAAGAAGCACTATGGCTGTTGGATGGACATCATACGGTCACTGGAGCTAGAATCGTTCATATTGACTAAGTTGACAAAGCCCTCCGTCCCCGTCAACTTAGTTGGCCCACAAGTCAGCCTCCCACTATTGTGGGTCCTAGCTAGCAGGGGGGTGTTCATTTTTGTGTCCGTAATAAGGAGGCACTTCCTTGCATGCGAAGATATAGCTGGTGGGTCCGACCTATCAGCGGTGGGAATGTTTTTCGCGAAATATAGAGGCCCTTCCAGTGGGTCCCAGCTGTCAGGTGGAGGAATCATTATTTTGCGCGTAATAAGGAGGCATTTCCTTGCATGCGGCCATGGACCCAGCTGTCAGCCTCTCCACCCATAGTCTACTTCCGATGGTGTCGTTCGTTGACCACGTTGACCACTCCGCGCCGAGCGCATCCAAGGTGGTGGACGACGACGAGGCCCCGGACAGCAACGAGCCAGAGATGGGAAGACGCGGGAGTAAATTCGCAGACGAAGAGGTGTATGAGGGTTAACTGGTTCTGGTGCGGTGTGGTTCGGCAATCGGTGAAGAAGAACAGGAGGTGTGGAGGGGTGGAGGCAGGATCAGGTGGTCCCGGCGGCGCTGGAGGAAGAAGACGAGAGATTGAAGATGGATGCCGGTCGTTGGATGTAAATCCAACGGCTAACGATGTTAGAATCATTTGTTGACTAAGTTGACAACGACTTGCCTTGGCTTCGACCTATTGGCCCACATTTCAGCCTCCAAAAATGTGGCACGTATTCAACCCATTTTTCAGAATTTACAGTCTTTTTTTGCGGGGTAGAATATACAGTCCATTTGACATCTTTTTTTTGAATTACAATCCATTAGTTGGGCTGGGTGAACAAATAATGTAGCGTCCATGCGGTCCATTTATGTTTTTCCTAAAAAATTACACGCCATTTGCACTTTCTCGAAATACACGATTTTGCTGGGCTTATTATAATTATAATGTTGGGGTGGGCGCAGCAATGTTATCAAAAAATAAACAGGGGCTGAGCATTTTGTTATATATATATATATATATATATATATATATATATATATATATATATATATTACATTGGTCCTTAAATCTTACCAAGCTTTTGTACACAATCACCAGGATTTTCGTTGCCAAAAAAATCCAGGATTTTATTGTTAAGAAATTATTTTTATAAGTTAATAAGATGTGGGACATTGTTTTCTTACATATGTAAGTATCTGTTAAATATATGATGACAATACCAATAATATATAATAACATATAAAATAATTTAAATATATATAATATAGTTAGAAGGGAAACATAAGTTGGACCGGGCGTTCCTATTCTTATATAGAAAAATAGAACAGACCTCTGCGTTTTCTTCAAAAAAATATAAATTGGGGTGTCGATGTTTCAGGAAAAAAAACCCTCGGATGGGAGGTCCATAGGCCGGTCGATACATGACAGCCCTCAAGAAAATACAAACATGCCTATGGACCTCCCATCCGAGGTCGTGGGCTGCGCATGTTAAAAAAATAATCCTAGATGGGGCAGCCCAAAACCCAGCTGATACTTGCTGCCCCAGTGATTATAAATGATACCTGCCAGCTCCCCGGCTTCGTTGTGAATTTATCTCCTATAGTAACTACGTTGAAGCACCTAAAAATGTAACTATATTGACAAACCCATGGGCCCCAACGCCAGTATAGCATTAGGAGGGAGTATTTTTTTTGATGAGGCACTTGCTTGCATACGGCCATAGACCTGGTGGGTCCCGACTATCCGCCTCTCCACGTACAGTCCTCTCCAGATTCCTCTCGTTTGTTCAGCATGTTCACAACGGCAGACAGTGGCGTCGCGGCGAGCGCACAAAAGCACAGGAGAAGATCCGACCACCTGAGGAAGTGCCTTATTAGTAACGAAACAACTGAAATAGCCTAGTGGCCGAGTGACACTACCTGACAGTTGTTCCGCCCGGGTTCGATTCCACCTATGCAGAGAAAATATCTCCAAATTTTTTGCCTCTACCATTATTGACATGTGGGTCCCAATTATCATCTACGCACACCACGTCCAACACTTGCCAAAACTTCGTCCCTTGTTTTCTCTGTTTTTTGCACACTCGACATTGTGTGGGCATCTTGAAAATAGCATATCTTTTTGACTATGCATCATATGAAGATGTGCTATGCATGAATGTTGATCAGCATGATGTTAACTGGCTGGTAGTTCCAGTTTCGACCATGAATAAAACTTCCAGCATGATGTTAACATTGTTTGAAAAGGACGTGTTAATATAAATGCTCTGCCTCTAAAAGTTGCAGTTTCTTATCTGAAACTGAACTTGGAGTTTCTTATCTGAAACTGAAACTTGCAGTTTCTTCTCTGAGAATCACCTGTCAGCGACCGAAAGGCAGGGGAACCTCTCCTCTCCATCATCTCCATTCCGAAACCACCGTCTCACCTCTCCCTCTTCTCCATTTCAAAACCACCCCCTCTCCTCTCCATCATCTCCATTCCAAAACCACCATCTCGCCTCTCCCTCTTCTCTATTGCAAGACCACCGTCTCTCCTCCCATCTTTCAAAGCTAGCACCAGACCACTCAGAAGGACATCTATGGAGGGGATGCAGCAGCGAATCAGGCAGATCGCTGGCGGCGACCAGGCAAAGTTAGCCAGGTTGAAGGAGATCCTTACTTGGTTTGACAATGAGTGGGATATTTCGAGGACGGTGAGGGTCATGTGGCAATGTATGCGAAAGAGCGAGACGACGGCGATGAGGGCGGCGATGTACTCCTCGGCGGCAGTCACGCCGCAATCCTTCAAGTTCATCGAGTATCTCCTCTGGGCGATGGAGCAGACAGATTCGCCCGAGGCGAAAGTCAGGCGGAGGTGGTGGGCATATAGTTCGAAGGTCGAGCACCCAGAGGATAACGAATCGATCGAGTACGGTGTGTTGTTCGTGAGGGTGCAGAGCCAGCCGGAGCCACAGGAGTATTCGTTCTCCACCACAAGAGGAGGCCGGATGGCGCGACGTCGCTTCCTCGCCGTTCTCCACGGTTCCCTCGACGCTCGCCTCGTTTCAACGGCGTCGGTAGGGTTTAAGGTAAGCTTCGCACTAACCTAATCTTCCATCTGCTCATGCTTACAATCAGTGTGACAACTAATAAAAATCATGCTTACAATCAGTCTCCGAGTACTACGCCAATCACCCTAAAATAGCTCTGGACCTTTGGGTCAAAGTTGTGACACTGTGTACAAATAAAGAAAAATGGATCGGTGCTTCTTTCAGAAAAGAGTACACCCCTAGAAAACTGCCAATATAAGCTACTAGTATTTTATTAAGTCTAAGCTACTAGTATTTGGTTAGAGGATTTTCTGCCAAGAAAGATCCGTCCACAGTGAGCACCACACATCCCACTGATGGTGGTGGATGCCAATGCTTAGATGGAGCAGGGTTGGTGTTGGTAATTTTTACTTAGCACCTCACACTCTGCATATATGTCGGTTCCATCCGTACATTTGTGCAGTTCCACCAAAATGCAGTTGAATAACCCTGTTTGCACAGATAATGAAAAGGCGTGATTACATTATAGTGGCACTAGTTGATGAAACATACACTAATAAATAGAAGAAAATATTACATCATACTGGAAATCGACCCAAGTCTCCCCGATACACCTTCTGCCAGTGATGAACATCAGTGTACAGCGGTAGTAAAAGGAGGGGCCTTGAGACATTCAAATCTCTATTTTTGTGCAGATCAACTAAAATTAAGCACCCCAGTTTGCATAAATGCTTAAACATTAACAATGGGACTAGTTGATGAAACATACATTAACAAAGAGAAGCACTTTCTTTATCTACATTGGAAATGAAATGATAGAGAGGACACTCGCTCTATTTTAACTGTATTAGTACTTCATTTTATCAGTGACACTAGGGTCGAGCAGGTGGCAAACGAGGTGTGCCGTGCGTCGCAAGGATGAAGGCTGGGGGTTCTTAGACTGGGATGCTGAAGCTGGCTCTTTCAGTCCCTATCTTTCCCCTGATGTTTTTGTGGTAGCATTTGGGTTGTAATCCAAACTTGGTCCAGCTGGTGTTGCGTCCCCCTACCTGCCTAGCTTATGTGGCGAACTTGTCTCCTACTAGTACTCAGTCCGTTCTAGTAGTAGTTGCATAACTGCCCGTTTACACTGAGATGTTGTCGGATAATGGTTCTCTATGGTTGGGTTTCTTTAATGAAATCGGAGGGAACCCCCTCTTTCGATATATAAAAAAACAGTGGCACTAGCGGTGCCAAAACATTGCCTCAAATTAATAGTGCCACTAGATTAAGGTGCAAAATAATAACATTACTGCTTTATCATGGCAGTGCCAAAACAGTAGCATAAGAGCAGGATCAACATGCAGGATCTTTGGCAAACGGTCAGACCAAAAAGGAACATACCTATGATGGGAACCATATCTGCAGTCAACGCCATCGTAGAAGGGATAACACCAGTCACCAACATGGATGATTCAATTCATGGGACCTTTTGGTGCAGTTCACCTAAAATGAAGCAATGTCCCATGAGCTAGCAGCTTCTTCTTCTTCTTCTTCTAAGAAAAGGGCTCCAGCCACGGTTCCATTTCCATCAGAAAACGAAACCACAGAGCTTCTTCTTCATTAGTTGCAATAAAATTGAGTAACATCAAGGTTGGTCGTGAAGCTCGTGGAGAGTAGGCAGACCAGGACAGTTGCATCTCTAACAAAAAGGAGCAACTTATCTTAATGGGAAATTTAGCAGGACATGAAAAAAAATGCCATTTATTCATATTACTGGAGGCATTACATTGAAAACAACATTGGTGTAACGTGTCCTTACTTTTAATAGTGCGACTGCTACATTTTACCAGTGGCATTACATAAGAGCGGCTCAGGGCAACAAACGTCAGAAGAGGATATCTGGGTTGGTCCCATTTTTGTTTGGTATATAGCCACCTTATACTGTGTGAGGCTAGCAAATCTAGTGCTGGACTTACTATGTTGACTTGTCCCCCAGTCCCCACTTTCTTTCCTTTTCAACCAATAGATCGGGTTTATATTGAGTTTGTACTGTGTTCCCTTTATTTCCCTATTAGACCTAGAGACCAGTTGGATAGCCAGTCTCTGGTACTTTTCGCCCCCATTATTTCCTCTTTCGACCAAGTCCTAGATTCAGGTAACAAATCTTCCCCCAGCCCCACCCCCTTTCTTCCTTGTTTGAACCAAGTACTACTAGATTCGAGTGCGTGAACTAGTTTTACCTCTTAACAGTAAAAAATTAGGTGGTTTTCGAACAGCCGATCGATCCTATCTACACGAGGGGGGCTGAGAAATAGTAAAAGATACAAATGCAGCGACGTCAGGAGCTCAGGAAGTAGAGCAAGGCCGGTTTCGAAGAAATTTATACCTGAGGGTCGTCGGGATGTCGCTAGGTGGGCAGGGGGAGGCCGGATCTACACACACTAAGGCAGGAAGGAAGAAGGGGTGGGAGGCCCTCCCTCGCCGGCGATGCTTGGGAGAGAACAGCAAGGCATGCTGATCAGTACGCGTCGGCAGTGGGTAAGATCCATCGCCAAGGACGACCGCGTGAATGTTGCACCTTCTCACCTTCCCCGGCGGAGAGGATCCGGCTGGATCTGTGACCAGCGGTGAGTAGAGAGAGAGTGTGTGGCCACCGCTGTCGTGTTTAGATCTGGAGAGGACGAGACAGTGTGAAGAGAGCAACACTAGCAAGCTAGCACGGAGGCTCCTGCCTATATAGTGGAGTACTAGTTTTCTTTTGTCTACCGGCCGGAGCCGGCTTGACCTCGGCAATGACTGTCGAGAAGTCTTCATGCACGTGCCCCGGAGGCGCAGTTTTCGTCATTTTGATCTGAAGCACCGGATTATAACATATAACACAAAAAAATGCCACATGACAAGAAATCATAACCTCACTGCCCAAAGGAGACAATGTGAATCCCGACGGACAAACTAGACGAGGATCAAAGCTCAAATTAAAGATAACTCATAGAAAAGGGGTCCTTCGATAGATGTCCTAATTAACATAGCCGGCTTGACCTAGATGGCAGCCGAGTAGTCTTCGTGCATGTGCCCCCAATGACTAGCCCAACTCAGTTGTCGCTGTTTAACCCTCGCAGTGATCTGAAGCACATGACACCTAATTTTGCAAGATGATAAGAAACAATTTTTTATATTTCTCACCAGAACTATAGCCATGTACAACACAGCCTGCACGATATGTAGACGATAGCCAATCCAGGCGTGTCTGCTGGAGTCTGGTCACATGCATGGACGAACTGATCTTCCGTGTCTTGCAGGGATCGTCCAGGTACCAACGTATGTACTACTTCTATTAACTCACCCAACTTGCGGGGCCGGGGAGTGTGCCTATGGTCTAAGGATGGCAATTTTATCCATGGACATGGATACCCATGGATATCCAACCTGAATGGATAGGGTTTGGATATGCTTTTGCGCCCATGGGCAGCGCCCAAACCCGACCCGGTTACTCGTGGATAGGGCATGGACATAATCTTCTACCCATGGATATATCCAAACCCGACCCGATAGTCTGACTTAACGAGCAATATTCTGCTACCCCTACTCCATAGTCACATGTGCCACTATAATTTTATCCTTTATCTAAAACATCCAAAAGAAATTACACAATCCCCACCGTAACATACTCCAACGCACCTTCTCATCCTATTATCTACACTAATTAAATGACTTGTCGTTGAGAATCGGTGCCATCTCCTTGAGTTACTCCTCTCATAGACCTAGAGGTGGCCGCCACTGCCAGCCGCTACCCTCGCGTAAGGTGGATCACTACAGCAGCCACTACTGCCCTGCGACAACCCAGCTCCATATCTCCTTGACCCCTCTATCTTTGCTTTTCCACACACGCATTGATGCATGGCCGCAGCAGTGGGACAACGCAAGGGCTATGACTGCACGGTGGGGAGTAATCACGCCAATGTGGAGTGCACATTGTGCAATGAGTTATGTCTTATGTATAGGTCTTGAGAGGACCCGATGGATATCCAATGGGTATGGATATCCATCGGATTTGGACATGGTCACAATTTTTCGCCCATCGATTTTTTATGGATGGGCTGGGACTGCCTCCATGGATATGGATATGGATTTGATATTGTTCAACCCGATCCAAACCCGACCCATTGCATCCTTACTATGGTCGGTTCTCAATTGTGGTCCCACATGTGTGTGCAAACGCAATATGACGTGCGTTCCATTCGGAGAGCAGCGTGCCAGACCGACCGACCGTCTGGGGTGTGACGCGAACATGGTGGGTGTGTTGTATACTCCGTACATGTGTACCGCCGTTTTCTTGAGGCTTTGCTCCATGGCGCAATCCATGGATACAAAATTAGTATATTGTACTATTTAAAAGTCAAGGGCAGGGCTTTTCCCACGCGGTAGGCGAGGCAGTTCCGCCTAGTCGGTTCAACAGAGACGCGAGAAGATGAGGGAGTAGGCTGGTGCAAACGTAGGGCTGTGTGATTTGACAATGAGTTACTGTTGGACAGGTGGGGCCCGGTGATTTGACTTGCCATTATCATTTTAACTGCGGCGCTACGACCAGCTTGAGTCTCCCGATTCCTGACCACCTCCATACAGGTGCCTCTCCCGATGCTCCACCATGTAGAGGCTGGCTCTTGCTTGAGAGCCCACTCCTCCACTTTTTCCTTGCCTCTTTCCCCTAGATATGCAAAAATGCCATGTAAAGTGGGCATATAGCCCACTATTGTACTTGATCCTACAGGTGCTAAGCCTGCCACATAGGCATAAAGTCTGATTTGGTAAGTTAATTAAGAAGAGACAGACTAGTTTGGTGACCCCAGGAAGAAACAGTGGTAAGCGCATGTACCTAGATGAAGTAAACTTAGCAACAAAAAACTAAGCACCTATGCATTGGGGACTTGAGTTGCTAGGCCATTTAATGCCCATAGCACCTCATCTAAGCACCATTTCATTGGAAAAGCTCACTCCTTGGCAAATGCAATAAATACTACAAAGAAAGAGCTAGAGAGATGTAAACAAAAAATACTCTTATAGCCAACCTTATAGCTAACCTTGTTGTATGAGTGACTAAGTGATGAATATGTATGACATGCCAACATCAGATAGCCTAACGCACCATGTTAAATCTCCAAGGGCGTGGCCGCGCGAGCGAGGCGACGGTCGTGGTAGGCACGACCATGATACGGGTTGCTGGCAGCCCTTGGATCTGAGATCAAATGGTCGCATGCTAAGTTGCTGAAAATTTGCAGAATAACCCTCCAAGATAGGATATTCACCCATGGGTCTAAAATCACGCCATGCAACCGTTCGATTTCAGATCCAAGGGCTCTCGGAAGCCCGTATCATGGGAGAATGGAAAGCTTCGTATCACCTGTAATTTTCCCGACGCTTGACATGACATCGAACGCCATTTAATTGGGCGTCAAGTAGACATGACATCTAATTGGGCCCCCATAGTACTATGCATGAATCCATTTATCCACCAGGCAAGCCACTACCCTGCCATTCGCACGCCCCCCCCCCCCACTCGACATTTTTACAGTCGATAAACCGCTCCTAGTCGTCCCGTCCTTTCACATTACGGCAGTTCCACTAATCCTAACCCTCCTCCCAAATCCATGGCATCCCAAATCTCCATGATCGGCGGTGAGTACAAGGTTAGAACCATCACCGGCGATGAGTTCGATGACATCTACACCCGTTCTTCCGCAACGGTGAAAGAATGCCGTGCTCACTTCAAACGCATGTTCAAAAACTCAAATAATGAGTGGGTCGCTGGGCTATATGTTGAGTACATCATAGTCCTAGGAAGCGAGAAGAATCTAAAGGAGGCAGAGAAGAAGAAGCTGACGTGATCCAGGTTAGCGTGCATGACTTATGCTTGGTCTACCACATATGCCATGCTGACATTGAGTGCCAGGATTTTAAGAATTTCCTCAAGGAGTTACTATAGACTTTAGGAACGACAAGGAAATCCTGGTTCGGATAGGCCTCGTTGTAGGTGACCCCTTTGACCTCCATAAGAAACGGCTGGTGCCCTCCCGTGATCAGCATTCAATGTTGACCCTGGTAGGAGCCATGGTTCATCCTTCGTACGATACACTGAAGAAACCTCCGTTCAGGTTTCATCATGCCTGGGAGTGGTGAAAGTGCTAGTGATCGACTAGAGGGGGGGTGAATAGGCGACTTTTATGGAAGTCTTCTAAACAGGGAAGTTTTGAAGACAAACGATAGAAGTAAACCTATTACCACGTAGCGGAAGGTAGACTACACTAGGCAAACCTTAGTCGGGTAATCAACGGAGTGAAAGCACGATGACTAATAGCAGCTAGACAGTAGGGATCAGGTAGGAAGATATTGTGAAGCCAATTAGAACAAGCAGTCACTCAGTGAAGACAAAAGATAATGCAATCACGCAATGACTTCACAAGGACCAACAGTAAGTAAAGGGAAGGGAAGGATGAAACCAGTGACTCGTTGAAGACAATGATTTGTTGGACCAGTTCCAGTTGCTGTGACAACTGTACGTCTCGTTAGGGCGGCTAGGTATTTAAACCTGAGGACACACAGTCCCGGACACCCAGTCCTGAACACGCAGCTCAGAACCCTTAGTCCTCACCGTATTCCCCTTGAGCTAAGGTCACGCAGACCTCGCCCAATCACTCTGGTAAGTCTTCAAGGTAGACTCCCAAACCTTCATAGACTTTGTTCACCGGCGATCCACAATGACTCTTGGATGCTCAGAACGCGACGCCTAACCGGTTGGAGGATTCACAGTCCTCAAGTGTAATAAGTCTTCAGATCACAGAGACAAGAAGACTTAAGTGATGCCTAACACTCTTTGGCTCTGGGTGGTTAGGACATTATCCTCGCAAGGAATTCTCTCTCAAAGGCTTCGAGGTGGGTTGCTCTCAAACGACAACAGCCGTAGTTTAACTCTGAGCAGCCAACCGTTTATGGTTGTAGGGGGTGGGCTATTTATAGCCACTAGGCAACCCGACCTGATTTGTATGAAATGACCCTGGGTCACTAAGGAACTGACACGTGTTCCAACGGTCAGATTTCAAACACACACGGCAACTTTACTTAGGCTACAAGCAAAGCTGACTTGTCCAACTCTGGACAAGATTCTCTCTCATAGTCTTCACTCGAAGACATAGGATTTTGGTTAAGCATCACTTCAGTCATTCTGACTGGTTCTCTTGGACCCCACTTAACAGTACAGTGGTTCCTATGACTCAACAAAGAAGAAAAAGAACTATGAAAGATCTAAGTCTTCGAGCTCCATAGTCTTCATGCGATGTCTTCTCTTGTCATAGTCTTCAATGTGAATATCTTCACATACCACCTTTGACTTCAATGTCTTCATACATTTTTAGGGGTCATCTCTGGTAGGAAAACCGAATCAATGAGGGACTTCTACCTGTGTTATCCTGCAATTCTCACAAACACATTAGTCCCTCAACTAGGTTTGTCGTCAATACTCCAAAACCAACTAGGGGTGGCACTAGATGCACTTACAATCTCCCCTTTTTGGTGATTGATGACAAACTGGTTGAAGTTTTCAACGGGGAATATAATATGTGAAATTGTAAAGGATAAGGAATTGTCTTCATAAGTTGTAAGGGCTCCCCCTGAAGATGTGCATATAAGTAATTTGCTTTTGGAATGCAAATGCACATGGCAGGTTGTACTTGTGGAGATCCTCTTCAACTTATGATGACAATTCATCATGCATGAAAAGTATGTGAAGATAATGACATGCATAATGGAAAATGGACGTCTGCAAAATGATCTAAGTGCGGAATTTATCGTCGCACATGCGGAATTTATCATCGCATCACAAAGTAGCAAATGAGTAGCAGACGACCATCGAGTTTAAGTGTTACAACTCAAAGAACCAAATGTATCAAAACGAGAGTTGTAAACACTAGGCAAAACATAAAGTAACCGCCCATATGGACCCGCTTGAAGACTATCACACTCATATGCTTCTCCCCCTTTTGTCAGTAAGGACCAAAAAGGTTTGAAGACATAGAGCATCTACTCGTTCCCATGAGGAGTAGGTGAAGTAGCAAGGTCGTCGGTGTTGTTAGGCGGTGCAGACGAGCTCGGGGCAGTGTCGACGCGTGCTGAAGGAGGGGGCGGTGAAGTAGCATCGTCTTCGTCCTCGATCACTCTGGCATTCACAGTTGCCGCAGAGGAAGAGAACTCAGAGTCTTCAAGTGAGGGAGTTCGTCGCAGCACAGCCCTTCGGGGAGGTGTGGAGTCAAACTTGAAACGTTCAGAGAAGCCATCCTCTTGAAGATCATCCTCAGAGCACATAAGCGTCAGCCCTTTCCATGTACGCCGACAAGTTTCATGGGCAACAAAGGCATTCTTGGTGGCAAGGTTGCGAATGCGGTTGACATCCACCAAGAGGCTGTGCATTTGGCGCTTCAGCCAGTCATGATGCCTATCCTGTTTCTGATGAAGAGCAACCAGAAGCTCTCGGTCATTGAGAACACGAGATCGCTTCTTGGGCCGTTGGGCAATAGTGCTTTCAGTGGCTTCAGTGAGGGCACGATGAGGTGCGCGTGTAGTGCCAGCCAGAGGATAAACACGAGTGACTGCTTCAACTCCTTCAATGTTCTGAGAGAAACTTTGATGCTCCGCATTCTGAAGACTAAGAGGCTCCTTGGCAGGCTCTGGATAGAGGGCTTCAACGGACATATCCACGTCAGGCATAAAGATCCGATGATTGCGAGCAGAGGGCTGATATGAGATAGCTGAGTGGAGTTTGATCAGCCGCATTATCCATGGAGCGTAGAACTTCAAGCCAAAAAGATTAGATCCTGAAGCAGCAAGTTGGCGGATGAAGAAGTCTTGTGCATTGAAGCATTTGCCATGAAGAATATAGAAGACCAAAGTCTTCATTGCACCTTCCAGCTTTGCATATGGGGAATGTCCTTTGATGGGCCAGAGAGTTCGCCTTAAAATGTGATAGATGGTCCTTGGCAGATACTCCAGGTCTTCAACAAGGAACTCCTTAGGATATGCAGCGTCTTGTGGCAAAGGCTTCATCATACTGAGCATCTGACTCATGTTCGGTTCAGGCTTCTGAAAGATGCTCTCCATAGCTTCACTATGAAGTTGACATCCAGGTTCATAGAGATCTCCAGGAGTGGGCAGACCAGTGAGCTCAATGATATCAAAGGCTTTGACTTCGTGATGAACATTTCCTGTCATCCACTCAAGGACCCAAGTCTTCGGATCTCTGTTGTAACCACGTATGTGAAGTGTGGCATAAAATTGGAGCAGCAACTCTTCATTCCAGTGCTCTTGGTCGGTGACGAAAGGCAACAATCCAACCTCTTTGAAGCGGTCCAAAGCTTGTTCCAAGCAGGGCAGACCAGCTATTGCTTCGGTGTCAAGACGCATATGTGGGAAGATGCGACCTTGATTGTACAAAATGCAGGAGTAATAGCTTCGTTGTGTATAGATCCAGAACCTATCAGAAGATATTCGTTCCCTTGAGTGGGGGTTCTTGGAGCAACTGAAGAAGGTGTTGTCTGCTTTGAAGCTATTGACATTGAAGGATCCAGGTGCTGATGCAGGACCTGGAAACCTGGGCAACCTTGGCATTGGCTTCTGTACCTGAGGCCTATGCTCAATGTGATAGTCAAACTGAGGACCAGCAGTAGGCGCAGGAACAGAAGCAGTAGCATCATTGGCTTCGCTAACTTCTGGTTCGTGGGTTGGTATAGGCTCCACATTTTCTTCAGCCATGACAGCGTCAGTGGCTTCACTGGTGTTGGTGGTGGCAGCCTCAAAATTTTCTACCTCCACTTGATGAGCTAGAGGGTCGGGCACAGACACGTTCTCCTCGAGAATAGCTTCGTCAGTAGTTGGGGGAGTGGGGACACGTTCTTCTTCTTGGGTGTCATCAGCTGATGCAGCCAGAATGTCTTCAGCAGCTTTAGCTTCAGATTCGGAGACTGGAGGCCTTGGTCCTTTGCGAAGCCTGCGTAACGCTGGCGACGCCTTTGGAGATGGAGTTGGCTGGGCCTCAAAGTCATCTTCTTCTTCTTCTTGCCGGGGTGGTGTGACTTGTTGTTGTGGGTGATCAGCCATGATGCATCCTGAGCAATTAGCGTCAGAGGACGACCAATGCTGATGAGTTCGATGTGCGTAAGCACAGGCGATGATACCTGTTGGTGCTCGATCTGAGGAAGAACTGCATCATCTTCAACATGGTCATGGTGACTAATGTCTTCAGCAGCGGTGGGATCAGCTGCTGGAATGTCTTCAGCTTCATGAGCCTCTGTGAAAGTAGGCTCATGGACAGTCAGTTGGCGCTCTTGATGTTCAGCGGCAGGGCAAACCATGGAGATAGGTTCAACAATTAAGGGCTCTGTGGGAGCAGCCCGTTCCTTCTTGGTCTTCCGCTTCTTCTTGGAGGGAGCAGCAGCAGAGGCTTCAGGATATTTCCTCTTTCTGGCTTCAGCCTCAGCAGTCCTCGTCTTCTTCAGTTCTGAAGCGGTAGACCTGGCTTTTGGCTTCGAGCCAGTCATGCTGGTTGGGAAGACAATAGGATGTGCTTCCTGCCTTGGTGCGCCGGTTCGACCATAGCGGGCTTCTTCTTCTGTTGCTTTGCAGCCATCCTGGGGTCGATGCCAGGACGCCCAAGGGCCTTGCGCTTCTCGGCCTCATTGTAGGCTTGCACACACTTGTCAGCCAGGCTCTTCATGCGCTCACGATAACCTTGAGCTTCTTCACGCTTCTTGAGAAAGGCTTCTTTGAGCTCGTGCAGCATGATCTTGAAGTTCTTGACCTCTTGCACACTGAGCTTGGCCATATGCTTCTTGAACTGAGCTTTCTCAAAGTCAATCTTCTGCTTCAGTTCAATGATGCGCTAGGCTATAGCTAACTCTAAAGCAATGGCGCCATGGAAGGCAACACTGAGGCCAATGGGAAGTTGCAGATCTTCAAAGCTGAGGTTGGGCGTGTCAAACCACTCATCAATGAAGTCGTGGATGATTGCCACGTCAAAGAGAGGCAAATTGTTGAAGATTTCTGCTTCTTCTTTGCTCTTGATCAGTTGCTCAAGAGCATCATCTGCAAGATCTTCATCACTGGACAAATCAATGGCATCGTTGCGCAGAATAGCAGCAGTAGTCAGTTCTTGGCCGGTGTGTGGCAGAGGCATCTTGACTTTCTGGGGCTTGGAGATGCGTGACAGATCTTCAGACTACACACTGTCTTCAGGAGGTGCAGTAGCCAGTGGCTTCGCCCGTGAGATTTTTGGTGCTGAGGCAGGCTTTGAAGCTTTAGGCTGCTTTAGTTTCTTTGGCTTCGGCGCTGCAGGCGCTTCATCTGATTCAGCGTCATCTGCAGGCTCATCCACGGCTGTCCCTTGAACCACGATATGAGTGATGAGACCTTCCAGGTTGTAGAAGGGCCCAACAAGATTGGGTTCAGCTTCGCGGGTCCCATCGGCACGGGGAGCAGAGGGACCAGGGTTGAAGTCTAATCCCAAAGACTTCTTGTTCTGCTTCGCCGAATTCTGGGCAAACTGGAAGTTGCGCTTGAACAGATTGTCATCACGACACCATAGCAGTGACGATGGGTCAGCATCCGCAGGCTGTGGTCCACGGACCATGCAGGGATAGAAGCCTTGTTCAATGGCTTCATCTCTGGACCTGGGTTGAAGATTTTTGTATAGGATGTCTCCCCATGGTCGCTTGATGGCATTCTTTTCAGCATATTCCTTTGTCACAAATCTGTACTTGAACCACTGTTCTGCCCAATATCGTCGAATCCATTGGATTCGTGTCTTGCGCTGATTGTAATCCTCTTCTGGATCTGTCTTGTACAGTTCTGAGAGGTCATCGGGCAGATCTCTTGATGTCTCACCTCGACGCTTTCTGCCACCCTTCCTTGCTGATTTCTCTGCAGCCATGAACTTTAAACTGAATGGCTTCAATACGTTCAAAGGCTTCAAGGGCTTTCGCTTGCTAGACAAACAGGAACTGGCTTCGGGAGAATTTATGTGATGTTGTAAGAATTCTGCAAATGAATGCAGACTATGAGAACCAAGGGATTCTCCCACGGACATGTACCTGTGACAGCATTAAGGTGCGAGGGAAGGGGAAGAGGTCATATGCATTCTCAGAAGATTTTGAAGATAAATTAGTTTAGAAGACATTGACCTCATCGTGCGAAGACATTCACTCATAGATAAGGAGTTGGTTCCAGATTTGTACGAATCCACAGATCAGTACAAGTGAGGAATCTAACTACTTTGTGAAGCATAAGTGAACATACTAGGCATAATATGAGATGCAGTATGAAGTGGATCCAACTTGTGTGAACAGAAACTGCTTGTGGTAGAAAGTGACGAATCTATAGGATCAAAGAGGCCGTAAAAAGGGAGTTTTATTTACCACACAAGAAACTGCTAGACGGAGTGGAAGAGGAGGCCGAGCAGTTCGATCGTCCGTGCCCTAACTTGGCGACGGAGGACACCTACGGCGACGACGGAGAAGACGATGTCCGCGGTCAGCGTGAAGACGGCGTCGGAGAGGTTGCGGCAGCTAAGCGCTTCGTCGCCGGCATCGTCGAGGGCTAGCGGTGGCGCTAGGGTTCGTGCGAGAGTGGAAGAAAGGATAATGACCGAGGTGAGGCGTGTATTTATAGGGACAGGGACGGCTCAGTGTTATTACACAGGTGCCCCTGGCGATTCACATCTGAGGAACACGTGGCCATCATGCAGCATATCAGAGGTTGTTCCACGTTCCCACGCACGCCTGGATTGTCGGGTGGTCGTTCCCACTTCTCCGGGTTTCAGGTGAAGGAATTAGCATTGAAAATGGACTTAATGTTTGTCTCTGTATCTTCCGCTGACAAGGATGCAGAGAAGACATTGACAGTTTCAATAGAATGCATATGATTTGGAGAGCTAGAGTTTGAGATAGAAAGCATAGAGAGGTTAGGGTCCGATCACATTCACTTAGTTCAAAAGATTCAACAAGAAGACATAGCTATAAGTGAATGCTGTAGAGGATAGAACACTAGTATATATATATATATATATATATATATATATATATATATATATATATATATATATATGATCAACATACTGAAGATAATCATGAAGATATGTTGAGATTGAAGTCAAACCAAATGTGAAGACATAGCAAATGTAACGCCATGAGTGAAATACTTCAAACAGAACATTTGGTGGTGGCGTT
This sequence comes from Triticum aestivum, assembly GCF_018294505.1. Lineage (NCBI taxonomy): Eukaryota > Viridiplantae > Streptophyta > Magnoliopsida > Poales > Poaceae > Triticum > Triticum aestivum. Next base: position 307,737,366 of record NC_057794.1, read on the forward strand.
ACCCACCGTATAGGAAGTATTAGACCCGGACACAGCGCACAATTATCGTGGTGCTCTGAAGTCAAATTCCTCATTAATGTATTCACACTTAGAATGTATGTCTTCATTGATTGAAGATATACTTTACTTCGTGTGTTGCACATCGAAGTCATCAATACGCATAAGTGTTAGGATGTGTGCCTGATCACAGTACATTTGAGGATTCCAAGATATTTAGCTCACACCGTAACTTGCAAAATCTCTTCTCTTCCAAGGGCTTGGTGAAGATATCTTCCAATTGCTCTTCAGTGTTGACGTGTATGATATCAATATCTTCCTTCACAACATGATCTCTGAGAAAGTGATGACGGATCTCAATGTGCTTTGTCTTCGAGTGCTGAACTGGGTTGTTGGCAATCTTGATGGCGCTTTCGTTGTCGTAGTGGAGTGGTACTTGCTTCAGATGAATGCCATAGTCTTTGAGTGTTTGCTTCATCCACAGAAGCTGAGCGCAGCAAGATCCAGCAGCAATGTATTCAGATTCAGCAGTGGAGAGAGATACACAGTTCTGCTTCTTTGAAGACCAACATACAAGTGATCGTCCCAGAAAATGACATGTGCCTGATGTAGACTTGCGATCCACCTTGTCACCAGCATAATCAGCATCCGAGAATCCAACCAGATCAAACTCTGAGCCCTTTGGATACCATAATCCTAGAGTTGGGGTGTAAGCCAAATATCGAAGAATTCGCTTCACAGCTAAGTGATGCGATTCCTTTGGTGCCGCTTGGAATCGAGCACACATGCAAACACTAAGCATAATATCTGGCCTAGATGCACATAGATAAAGTAAAGAACCAATCATGGAGCGGTATACCTTTTGATCGAACTCTTTACCATTGTCGTCGGGACCCAGATGATGTTTGGCTGGCATTGGCGTCGTGAAGCCTTTGCAGTCTTGCATACCGAACTTCTTCAGGCAATCTTTGAGATACTTCTCTTGAGATATAAAGATGTCGTTGCGTTGCTGTCGTATTTGAAGACCAAGGAAGAACTTCAGCTCTCCCATCATGGACATCTGATATTGCTCTTGCATCATATATCCAAACTCTTCACTGTATTTCTGATTGGTGCAGCCGAAGATAATGTCATCCACATATATTTGGCACACAAACAGTTCACCATCATATGTCTTCGTGAAGAGAGTGGGGTCGAGGGAACCAGGTGTGAAGCCTTTGCTCTTCAGGAAGTATTTGAGTGTGTCATACCAAGCCCGAGGGGCTTGTTTGAGGCCATACAGTGCCTTGTTGAGCTTGTATACCATGTCAGGATGTTTTGGATCTTCAAAGCCAGGCGGTTGTGCAACATACACTTCTTCTTCAATCTTGCCATTGAGAAAAGCGCTCTTCACATCCATTTGATATAGAAGTATGTTATGATGATTTGCATAGGCCAGCAGTATGCGTATGGCTTCAAGTCGAGCCACAGGAGCAAATGTTTCATCGAAGTCAATCCCTTCAACTTGAGTATATCCTTGAGCAACGAGACGAGCTTTGTTTCTGACAACTTGACCATGCTCATCTTGCTTGTTGCGATATATCCATTTGGTGCCTATTATATTGTGCTTCCGAGGATCAGGACGCTTAACCAGTTCCCATACATTATTCAGCTCAAACTGTTGAAGCTCTTCTTGCATAGCTTGAATCCATTCAGGTTCCATGAAGGCTTCTTCAACTTTCTTGGGTTCTGTTATTGAGACGAATGCGAAGTGCCCACAGAAATTTGCTAGCTGTGTTGCCCTTGAACGAGTGAGTGGACCGGGTGCATTGATGCTATCAATTATTCTCTCAATCTGCACTTCATTGGCAACACGAGGATGTACAGGGCGAAGATTTTGCTCTTGCTGATCATTGTCATTGTTAGAGGGATTGTCTTCAGGCTGAGCATTGTCTTCAGGTTGATCAGGTGCGGAGATGATAAGTTCCTCTTCAGGTTGAGCTTCAGAAGGTATGATTTCTCCAGTTCCCATAAGTTTGATTGATTCACTGGATGGAACTTCATCTAGCACATTTGGCAGGTGCTCTCTTTGTGAGCCGTTAGTCTCATCGAACCGCACATCCACTGTTTCAACCACTTTATAATGAAAGAGATTGAAGACTCTGTAGGAGTGCGAATCCTTTCCATATCCAAGCATAAAACCCTCATGTGCTTTTGGTGCAAATTTTGAAGTGTGATGTGGATCCTTGATCCAGCACCTGGCGCCAAATACTCTGAAGTAACTGACATTTGGCTTCTTGCCAGTAAGGAGCTCATAAGATGTCTTGTTCAGAAGCTTGTGAAGATAAACACGGTTGATTGTATGGCATGCAGTATCAATGGCTTCAGGCCAGAATTTTCTTGGAGTCTTGTATTCATCAAGCATCGTTCGGGCCATCTCAATAAGTGTTCTGTTCTTGCGTTCGACGACGCCATTCTGCTGTGGCGTGTACGGAGCTGAGAATTCATGTGTGATGCCCAAAGTATCAAGATATGTATCAAGGCCAGTGTTCTTGAATTCAGTGCCATTGTCACTTCTGATGTGCTTTATCTTGGCGCCATAGTTGTTCATTGCTCGATTGGCGAAGCGTCTGAAGACATCCTGCACTTCAGTCTTGTAGAGGATTATATGCACCCAAGTATATCTAGAATAATCATCAACAATGACAAAGCCATAGAGACAAGCAGTAGTAGTAAGAGTTGAGTAATGAGTGGGACCGAAAAGATCCATGTGGAGCAGTTCGAAGGGTCGAGTCGTTGTCATGATTGTCTTCGAGGGATGCTTGGCCCTCGTCATCTTTCCTGCTTCACAGGCACCGCATAAGTGATCTTTCTTGAACTTGACGCCCTCGATGCCTATGACATGCTTCTTCTTTGCAAGGGTGTGCAGGTTCCTCATGCCAGCATGCCCTAGCCTCCGATGCCAGAGCCAGCATTCTGAAGCTTTTGCTAGAAGACATACGGCAAGCTGTGGTCCTGCTGAGAAATCTACCACGTACAAATCATCTTTCCGATACCCTTCAAACACTAGAGACTTGTCAGATTCCATTAGAACAAGGCAACGATATTTTCCAAACATCACAATCATGTTTAAATCGCAAAGCATTGAGACAGACATTAAGTTGAAGCCAAGGGATTCAACAAGCATGACTTTATCCATGTGTTGATCCTTTGAGATTGCAACTCTACCTAGACCCAATACCTTACTTTTACCAGTGTCAGCAAATGTGATGTGACTTTTGTCGGATGGACGTAAGGTTGAGTCCATAAGAAGGCTTCTCTTGCCAGTCATGTGATTGGTACACCCACTATCAATAATCCATTCTGAAGCTGCTGGTGTCGTACCCTACAGTGCAGTTAGGGGGATAGGCTTCACGAAGAGAATTGTGAAGCAAAAACATTTGACGAACCAGTGGGTTATGAAAGCTTAGATCGAGATTTGGACTGATAGGGCGAGTAGCAAGCGATTCAGGAACAAAGTACATAATAAGACCATTTGGGCATTTGATCTTGCGCCCTACAAGATGTTTAAGGTCCCCAGCAATAGCGTCAGACGATTTTGGTTTTCTGCTGGAGACCTTTCCCTGCAAAAGAGAGTTAAGCTTTCTTAGCCACCCACATCTTCAAGGGTGGCTTTGAAGCAATGAGTCTAAGTGCAGCATCTGAGAACTTTGGCTTTGGAGCCCTAGCAAAAAGTCTTGCAGGTGGACAATAGTACTCATAAGAATAAGCAGAATAGTTCTTGGTCTTATGAACATGGCGGTTTGATGAACCGCGCTCATATTCATAGGCCTGAGTATGGCTTCCCTGCAAAACATTTGCGTTAGTGCGACTCAGGTGAGTCCTCTGTCTGTATGAAGCCTTTGGACCGTATGAAGCCTGTGGTCTGGGGTTTGTCTTCTTCACCTGTGGTGTCATGATGACATTCACAGGAAGATTCTCCAAACACCTTTTCGGCACCCAGATCTTCTTCATAGGCGGTCCATTCCTGCAGTTAGTACCAATATACCTGGCAAACACTTCACCATTCTGATTCTTAAACAGTTTATAGTTTGCATCAAAGGATTCATCAATAACAATGGGATTAGCACAAGTGAAGCCAGATAGGGTGGATGGATCCGCTGAAGGTTCCTTTGCAGCAACCCATGTGGTTTTGGGGTACTGCTCAGGTTTCCAGTAAGAGCCATCAGCATTCATTTTCCTTTCGAACCCAACACCCTCTTTCCTAGGGTTTCGGTTCAGGATCTGCCTTTTGAGGACATCACATAGTGTCTGATGCCCTTTGAGACTTTTGTACATCCCTGTTTCAAGCAGTGTCTTCAACCTAGCATTCTCATCAGCAATAGCAGTGGTATCCTCAGCAGAGGGGTTAGTTACCACATCAACAGGTGAAGATATTGCAACAGTAGCAGCAGTAGAACATTCAGCAACAGAAGTAGCGTTATCACGCTCAATGCATTTAAGACATGGTGGTTCAAATCCTTCCTGAGCTGAACTGATCTGTTTGGCGCGAAGTGACTCGTTTTCCTTTTGAAGATCTTCATGAGCCGCTCTCAATTTCTCAAGATCTTGCTTCCTTTGAAGATAATCATAGGAAAGCCTTTCATGAGTTGTTGAGAGCGTTTCATGACGACTTTCAAGTTCCTCATACTTAACGTGAAGATTTTTTATGTCTTCAATTAAGGACTGAGATCGAGTCATTTCAGCGTCTAACAGATCATCGCTTTTGTCTAACAGTTTTTGAATGTGTTCCATAGCTTTCTGTTGTTCAGTTGCAATTTTAGCCAGTGTTTTGTAGCTAGGTTTGGAATCACAATCAGATTCATCGTCACTAGATGTTTGATAGTGAGTAGTGCGTGTGTTTACCTTGGCACCATGTGCCATGAAGCAGTAGGAAGGAGCGGAGTAGTCCTTGTCATTTGCATCGGTGTCGGTGATGAAGTCATTGTCTTCAGTGTTGAAGATGGACTTGGCAACGTATGCTGTGGCTAGACTCACAACGCCAGAATCGGACTCCTCCTCAGACTCCACCTCCGCCTCCTCAGAAGCAGACTCCTCCTCAGAATCCATTTCCTTGCCAACAAACGCACGTGCCTTGCCAGATGAGCTCTTCTTGTGTGATGAAGACTTTGAGGAAGACTTGGAAGAAGACTTTGAGTATTTCTTCTTCTTCTTGTCGTCAGAGTCATACTCCTTGCTCTTCTTCTTCTTCTTGTTCTCATTGTCCCACTGTGGACACTCAGAGATGTAGTGGCCAGGTTTCTTGCACTTGTGACATGTTCTCTTCTTGTAGTCATGAGCAGAAGCTTCATCATTCCTTGAGCTTGATCGTGAAGACTTTCTGAAGCCTTTCTTCTTGGTGAATTTTTGGAACTTCTTCACAAGCATAGCAAGCTCCTTTCCAATGTCTTCAGGATCATCAGAACTGCTGTCAGATTCTTCTTCAGATGAGGAGACAGCTTTTGCCTTCAAGGCACGAGTTCGCCCATAGTTGGGACCGTAGATGTCTCTTTTCTCAGAAAGCTGAAACTCGTGTGTGTTGAGCCTCTCAAGTATGTCAGACGGATCGAGTGTCTTGAAATCAGGACGTTCTTGAATCATCAGGGCTAGGGTGTCAAACGAACTGTCAAGTGATCTCAGGAGTGTCTTGACGACTTCATGCTTGGTGATCTCAGTGGCGCCGAGGGCTTGAAGCTCATTTGTGATGTCAGTGAGTCGATCAAACGTGAGCTGGACATTCTCATTGTCATTTCTCTTGAAGCGGTTGAAGAGGTTGCGAAGGACACTGATTCTCTGATCTCTCTGGGTGGAGACGCCTTCGTTGACCTTGGAGAGCCAGTCCCAGACTAGCTTGGAAGTCTCCAACGCACTCACACGGCCATACTGTCCTTTGGTCAGATGACCACAGATGATATTCTTGGCAGTAGAGTCCAGTTGAACGAACTTCTTGACATCAGCAGCAGTGACACCTTCTCCAGCCTTGGGAACGCCGTTCTTGACGACATACCATAGGTCGACATCAATGGCTTCAAGATGCATGCGCATCTTATTCTTCTAGTAGGGATATCCAGTTCCATCGAAGACGGGGCATGCAGCGGAGACTTTAATTATCCCTGCAGTCGACATAGCTAAAACTCCAGGTGGTTAAACCGAATCACACAGAACAAGGGAGTACCTTGCTCTGATACCAATTGAAAGTGCTAGTGATCGACTAGAGGGGGGTGAATAGGCGATTTTTATGAAAGTCTTCAAAATAGGGAAGTTTCGAAGACAAACGATAGAAGTAAACCTATTACCACGCAGCGGAAGGTAGACTACACTAGGCAAACCTTAGTCAAGTATCAATGAAGTGAAAGCACAATGACTAATAGCAGCTAGGTAGTAAGGATCAGGTAGGAAGATATTGTGAAGCCAATCAGAACAAGCAGTCACTCAGTGAAGACAAAAGATAATGCAATCATACAATGACTTCACAAGGACCAACAGTAAGTAAAGGGAAGGGAAGGATGAAACCAGTGACTCGTTGAAGACAATGATTTGTTGGACCAGTTCCAGTTGCTGTGACAACTGTACGTCTGGTTAGGGCGGCTAGGTATTTAAACCTGAGGACACACAGTCCCGGACACCCAGTCCTGAACACGCAGCTCAGACACCCTAGTCCTCACCGTATTCCCCTTGAGCTAAGGTCACACAGACCTCGCCCAATCACTCTGGTAAGTCTTCAAGGTAGACTCCCAAACCTTCACAGACTTCGTTCACCGGCGATCCACAATGACTCTTGGATGCTCAGAACGCGACGCCTAACCGGCTGGAGGATTCACAGTCCTCAAGTGTAATAAGTCTTCAGATCACACAGACAGGAAGACTTAAGTGATGCCTAACACTCTTTGGCTCTGGGTGGTTAGGGCTTTATCCTCGCAAGGAATTCTCTCTCAAAGGCTTCGAGGTGGGTTGCTCTCAAACGACAAAAGCCGTACTTTAACTCTGAGCAGCCAACCGTTTATGGTTGTAGGGGGTGGGCTATTTATAGCCACTAGGCAACCTGACCTGATTTGTCCGAAATGACCCTAGGTCACTAAGGAACTGACACATGTTCCAACGGTCAGATTTTAAACACACACGGCAACTTTACTTGGGCTACAAGCAAAGCTGACTTGTCCAACTCTGGACAAGATTCGCTCTCATAGTCTTCACTCGAAGACATAGGATTTTGGTTAAGCATCACTTCAGTCATTCTGACTGGTTCTCTTGGACCCCACTTAACAGTACAGTGGTTCCTATGACTCAACAAAGAAGAAAAAGAACTACGAAAGATCTAAGTCTTTGAGCTCCATAGTCTTCATGCGATGTCTTCTCTTGTCATAGTCTTCAATGTGAATATCTTCACATACCACTGTTGACTTCAATGTCTTCATACATTTTTAGGGGTCATCTCTGGTAGGAAAACCGAATCAATGAGGGACTTCTACCTGTGTTATCCTGCAATTCTCACAAACACATTAGTCCCTCAACTAGGTTTGTCGTCAATACTCCAAAACCAACTAGGGGTGGCACTAGATGCACTTACAAGTGGAATGTACTAGATATAGACCACATCCACTATGCTGCAATGGATGGCTACCTTTGTTTCAATATCTACAAGGGTTGGATGAAGAGCAAGAGCCAAGTGTGCGTTTCAAGCAAAGAAGTATCGGCCAAGAGGAAGAGGGACAAGGACGAAGTCGAGGACGTGGATGAGGAGTCCAAGTAAGGTGGCAGTGTCATTGCTCATGGTGGTTCTAATGCAGTGTCTACCGGATTAGTTACTTAGTTTAATTTCAGGTGTGCTTAGTTTTATTTGAGGGGTGTGTCGTGCTGAGCCCCCAGCAGAACTATGTTATGTTTCTTCTCATTATATTTCGTACATTTCATCTTTTAGTTGGTATAGTACTACCACTCGTTTCTTCACATTATATACGTACAATATATATGGCCAACATCATATAGCCAGTAGTTTAGCTGTCAAAGAATTTCATGGTGCTTAGTTTTGTCAAAGAATTCAAGGGTGCTTAGTTTTATTTGAGGGGTGTGTTGTGCTGGAGACCATTAACTTATCATTATGAGAATCGGCTTATTTTTGTCAAGTAACATGGTCAACGGGTTTGACATGAAAATAACAATGTCTAATGGCATTTCTAATATACGCTGCCTCCCCCCAGATTTTCTTTACAGAGGCAACATAGAACTATATGAATGCCCTGTTAAATTTTGGAATTATTCCGGGTTCGTTTGGCCTTTTTAATACATTAATTGAGTTTCTGGTCATTTAATGTGCATAATTCAAATTTGAACTACAAGCACATGCTCTCATGCACCAAAGTTGATTGAAAAATCACATGTGTGTCCTCGGGTGAATTTCTAGGTCACATGCAAGAAATGGGAATGAAATTCAAACATCTGGGCATCGTAGTTCGGCCGAGAACATTGAGAAGCTTGGTTTAAAATTCTTGTAAATCCAAAACACGCCTGAAAATCATGAAACTTGGCATGGTGTCATGTCATGGTACTACCATGTTGTGGTAAAAAAATTGCAAAATAGGAAGAAGTTTTGGTATAAGTTTCTTGCAAACCGGAGCTTCTCTCAAGAAGGCTCGTGGTTCTGAGAGGGAAGGTGTCACCTTTGTGTGCATAATTCAAATTTTAAATACAAGCACATGCTCCAGTGCACCAAAGCTGGTTGAAAAATCAAATGTGTGTCCTCGGGTAAATTTCTAGGTCCCATGGCAGAAATGGGAATGAAATTCAAACATCTGGGCATCATGGCTTGGCTGGAAACATTGAGAAACTTGGTTTTTTAATTCCTGTAAATCCGAAACACGCATGAAAATCATGAAACTTGGCTTGGTGTCATGACATGGCACCAACATGTTGTGGTAATTTTGCTGTCCGATTTGCGAAGGCGCACACATTAACAATCAACAAAGTCATTTTGAAACAAGTGTTGTCACGTTACAATCAGAAACACAAGTATTATTGAAACCGTGGGTGTTCTATTTACCATTTACGTGCCGCCACGCGTCCCCCTATTTTTATTAGCTAGGAGGTGTCGTGCAGGGTAGCTATTTGAGTACGGGAGGCGTGCAAGCCCTTTGACCTCCATCCACCGTCCACCTCTCTCCCAAGGTCTCCATTAATGGCGCCCGAGCCTTTGTTTAATGCCGTGGCAATGTCTCACTCGACTGAGATTTAAGAGAGAAAAAGGAAATTTGAAAAGAAAATTTTGCACGGATCTTGATGTAAGATCTACTGCGACTTATAGCAAGACTGATGAATGTGCGGGCCGCACACGGCACCAACACGACACGAGCTTCATCTGCCTGGTGCGCATGCAGTCGGGTGAGTTGTCCAAGTATAGACACAACCAGGCCCTCGTTGGTATCCATGCCTCGACTTTGGCTGGTCATAGTGGAGAGTAGCATAGACTAGTTACTAGTCTATGTTACTAGTACCTTCATAGTGGGTAGTGTCATATAGTATATGAATAATTTGGCGACGAGCGCTCTCTATATGTACCACCTTTTTCTTTAATTACATCTTGTTAGTTTTGCTCCATGGCGCAATCCATCGATACTACTACTGTACAAATGTATACAGTTTTTAAAAGGCTAGAGGTCGGGGCAGTCTAGCTTGGTCCTTTTCATGAGAGGCGAGGGCCTTTGTGATTTGACGGCTCATTACTGCTGGAAGGCAGGGCCTTTTGATTTGACTGCTCGTATAAATGTGCCGACGACCTGAGGAGGAGCAAATAACCATGCGGTGTACTCAAGTTTTCCACTGGAGTACAACAGAGGAGCACGAAACACGGCAGCCCAGTGCCATATCCTCTACTCTCTACTCTTATTATATATTACTAGCAAGAGGCATTGTTCTATTGGCGATAAAGAATGATCTAATTTGCTAGTCATCTCATTTTTAGCATTGTTCTATTCATGCCTCGCAGAGAAGGTGACACATGCGGCCAAACACCCGAAGCAAAATAAGAAACACAGGAGCAAAAGAAGAAGGAGGATTATCACCCCCTGAAAGTGCAACTAACCCGAGGTGGTTTTGGTAATTCATAACAACATATAGCTCATTGAGCTAATGCTATTCCAAGATGACTATTTCAGGAAAGCTCAATGATTGGCATGGCATGGATGTGAAAGTGGAACCCTCAAAATGCTAAGGACAAAGGATTGGCTCAAGCTCAAAAGCTCAAGACTCTTCATTTTATATTTTAGTGATCCAAGATCACATTGAGTCTTTAGGAAAGCCAATACTATCAAGGAGGGATGAGGTGTTGCTTAATGAGCCTCTTGCTTCATGTGCTTAGTGATATGCTCCAAAACCCTCAACTACTTTCCCATATCCACATATGACCTAAACCCTAAGCCAAACTCGGTCCTACCGATTCTTTCTATCCGGCGCCACCGAGTTTCACTTGTCATAAGCCACTGCCAAACCCTAGCAATTCGGTTCTACTGATAGGGATCTCGGTCTCACCGAGATGGGATTGCAAACTCTCTGTTTCCCTTTCGTAACTTTTCGGTCTCACCGAAAGAGCGAATCGGTCCCACCGAGATTGCAATGTAAACTCTCTATTTCCTTTTTGTAACTTTTCGGTCTCACCGAAAGAGCAAATCGGTCCCACCGAGTTTACCTGACCAACTCTCTGGTTAGCTTATTACCAAACTCGGTCTCACCGAGTTTGTGTAATCGGTCTCACCGAGATTACGTTATGCCCAAACCCTAACCATATCGGTCCTACCGAGTTGCATGTCAGTCCCACCGAAAATCTCTAACGGTCACTAGGTTTACCTTTTCGGTCCGACCGAGTTTGTTGATTCGGTCCCACCGAGATTGGAAAACTGTGTGAGTTGGATTTTGTGTGGAGGCTATATATACCCCTCCACCACCTCTTCATTCAGTGAGAGAGCCATCAGAACACATACACAATTCCAACTCATATGTTCTGAGAGAGAACCACCTACTCATGTGTTGAGACCAAGATATTCCATTCCTACCATATGAATCTTGATCTCTAGCCTTCCCCAGGTTGCTTTCCACTCAAATCTTATTTCCACAAAATCCAAATCCTATGAGAGAGAGTTGAGTGTTGGGGATACTATCATTTGAAGCACAAGAGAAAGGAGTTCATCATCAACACACCATTTGTTACTTCCTGGAGAGTGGTGTCTCCTATATTGGCTAGGTGTCACTTGGGAGCCTCCGACAAGATTGTGGAGTTGAACCAAGGAGTTTGTAAGGGCAAGGAGATCGCCTACTTCGTGAAGATCTACCGCTAGTGAGGCAAGTCCTTCGTGGGTGATGGCCATGGTGGGATAGACAAGGTTGCTACTTCGTGAACCCTTCGTTGGTGGAGCCCTCCGTGGACTCGCGCGACCGTTACCCTTCGTGGGTTGAAGTCTCCATCAACGTGGATGGAGGATAGCACCACCTATCCGAACCACGGGAAAAACATCCGTGTCTCCAATTGCGTTTGAATTCTCCAAACCCTTCCCTTTACATTCTTGCAAGTTGCATGCTTTACTTTTCGCTGCCAATATACTCTTTGCATGCTTGCTTGAATTGTGTGATGATTGCTTGACTTGTCCTACAATAGCTAAAATCTGCCAAGAACTAAAATTGGGAAAAGGTTAACTTTTTATTTGGTCAAGTAGTCTAATCACCCCCCTCTAGACATACTTTCGATCCTACAAGTGGTATCAGAGCTTTGGTCTCCATTTGCTTTGATCTCCATAGCTTTTGGTGGTCATAGCCTTGGTTTCACAACCTAGGAGCCTCTAGACATACTTTCGATCCTACAAGTGGTATCAGAGCTTTGGTCTCCATTTGCTTTGATCTCCATAGCTTTTGGTGGTCATAGCCTTGGTTTCACAACCTAGGAGAGTATGGCATCTAGCGAGGGAAATTATCACCGTAGAGGTCCTTACTTTGATGGTACTAATTTTGCTAGTTGGAAGCATAAAATGAAAATGCATATTCTTGGACATAACCCCGCCGTTTGGGCTATTGTGTGTGTTGGTTTGCAAGGTGACTTCTTTGATGGGAAAGAACCAAACCGTGAAGCTGCCACGGATGAGTTGAAGATGTTGCAATACAATGCTCAAGCTTGTGATATTCTCTTCAACGGATTGTGCCCCGAAGAATTCAACAAAATCAGCCGTCTTGAGAATGCAAAGGAAATTTGGGACACTTTGATTGATATGCACGAAGGTACCGACTCCGTCAAGGAATCCAAGTTGGATGTGCTTCAAAGTCAACTTGACAAGTTCGAAATGAAGGATGGTGAAGGTGTCGCTGAAATGTACTCTAGGCTTGCTCTCATCACAAATGAGATTGCTGGCTTAGGAAGTGAAGAGATGACCGATAGATTCATCATCAAGAAGATTCTAAGAGCCTTGGATGGAAAATATGATACTGTGTGCACATTGATCCAAATGATGCCCAATTATAAAGATCTCAAGCCAACGGAGGTGATTGGAAGAATTGTTGCTCATGAGATGTCACTTAAGGATAAAGAGGAACTTCACAACAAATCAAGTGGTGCCTACAAAGCCTCATGTGAAGCCCCTACATCATCAAGTGAGAAACAAAACTTCAATGAAGAATTGAGCTTAATGGTGAAGAACTTCAACAAGTTCTACAAGAGTAGAAGCAAAGATAGAAGCTTCAAGTCAAGGTCCTACAATGACAAAAGATCTTCTAGTCGAGAGCGAAACTGCTACAGTTGTGGAAGACCCGGACACTATTCCAATGAGTGTACGGCTCCCTACAAGAGAAGAGAAGATTCTCCAAAAAGAAGAAGCAAAGAATCACAACCAAGAGAGAGAAGGAGTAGAGATGATCGTTATGAACGAAGATACTCACGGAGAAGCAAGGATTCGGAAAGGAAGGAAAAATCATCAAGGAGCTACACAAAACGAAGACATCAAGCTCATGTTAGTGAATGGGTATCCGGCTCCGACTCCGACTGTCACATCCCTAGCTTATGGTGCTGACTAGTGTTTGCATCATGGTTAAATTTTTGAAACTTGAACTGAGGAAATTTGGAAGCCTCAAAACCCTAAATAAAAGAAGGGCAAAAACCCTAAAATCTCATTCTTTGTTCCAAAATGCTCTTCTTAAATGTTTGATAATTTTTGGAAAGGGTTCTGGTCCCAACCAAAATAATGAACATTTTAGAAGGATTTATTTTTGGGACTTTGAATTTAAATCATTAGTTATTTGAATTTGAATTATATTCATATAATTAGAATATAATTTCAAATACCCCTGAAATATTTTATGAGCTTTCGGAAAAGTCCATCTAGCAAAACAAAAATATTCAGAGGAGTTTTTGGCATTGTTTGAATTATTTTAAATTCAAAACAGTGGCAAAACAAATTTAAATAAAAGAAAACAGAACAGAAATATAAAAATAAGAGCAGAAGCCTACCTGGCGCTCACCTCTCAGCCCACCCGGCCCAAACCTACCTGGCGGCCTAGCTGGCAGGCCCAGCCCACCTCCTCCTCCCTGTCGCCTTCCTCCTCGCGCCAGTAGGCAGAGGAGGGACACGGCGCACGCGCCGAGCTCGCCACGCCACCACCCTGCTCGTCTGCATCGCCTGGACACCGCGACGCCTCGCGTCATCTCCTCGGCGCTGCCCCGACCCCCTGGACTCCCTCTCTCTCCCCCCAAACGCTCTCACCTCCTCTGTTCTTTCCGCCACCGAACGCGTCCGTCGCCGCCGACGAGCGTCGCCGTGGCCACAGCCACTGCCTCGCCTCGTCGTTGTGCCCAGAGGCTCCGCCTCGACCCCCTCTTCCTCTCCACCAACCCATGCCCCGCCGGACGCCCTGCATCGCCGCCCACGCCATCTTCCCCATCTCCGGCCGCCCAAGATCGCCGTCGTTGTTTCATCGTCACCAAGCCATCCCCGAGCCCACTAGTCTGCTCTGCGAGTTCACCGTGAGCACCGGAATCTTTCCCCTCTCTCCCCTGCCTCGTTTGCATCGCGTAGCTATCGAATCCGTCGGAGCCGAGAGCTCTTCGCCGCCGGCCATGTCGCCGCCGTAGCCACCATTGCCTAGAGCTGCAACTGAGCACGCGGCCGTGCTCAGTGCAACCCCAGGAGGTCGTAACACCCCTCCTTGCCTCCTGTCGTGCTCCCTAACCCCGAAACCCAGTTCACCCGAACGCCGGCGCCGCCGTGAGCTTCATTCCGGTGAGCTCCGGCCACCCCAGCTCGAGTTGTTGCCACCCTCGGATGCGCCTCACTGCCAGCATCCCGTAGACGCAAACCACGCGCAAAACCGAGCCCCATAGCGGATTTCCGGCAAGCTTCCGCCGCGGCTTGAGGTCGCCGCCGGCCAAACTCCAGCGGGCCGATGTGGCCACTTAGTTAGGGGCTAATCACCCTATGAGCCACTGCCATGTGGGCCCCTGCGCTTAATTAGGATTAGTATATTTTTCTGTTAAATTAGTGTTAATACCGTGGGCCCACACGTCAGCTTTGACCGTGCTGACGTGTCTGTTGACCCGGCCCCACCTGTCATTGGCACTATCCAGCCCAGTCACTGACCAGTGGACCCCACTGGTCAGGTTTGACCTGGACCCGCCTAGTTGACCTGCTGACATCAGCATGACCTAGTGCTGACGCAATAAATCATTTTATGTATTTATTTTAATTCAGGAAATTCCAGAAAATGATTTAAACTTCAAAAATTCATAGAAATTCAACCGTAGCTCAGAATGAAATAATTTATATATGAAAAATTATCAGAAAAATCCAATCTATCCATCTGTACCATTTTCATGCATGTTAGAACAACTTATAGCTGCTGTTTAGGACAATTCAATTAAATGGCATTTAAATAATCACATGTGGAGTTTGAATTTGAACCTAGGGTTCAAACAAACTCCATTTAACTTGCTGCTAGTTGCATTAGCTCAAATCACATCATATTGCCATGTCACACATGCATCATATTGTCGCATTGCATTGATTGTGTTCTTCCTTGTTTGCCGGTAATTGTCCCCTCTCGATAGACGTGTACCGGCGATGTGATCGATGACACCGATGAAGAACTATATTATCTTCAGAAGTGCCAGGCAAGCAAAACCCCCTTGTTCATTCCGATAAAATCCCACTCTCTCGCTCCTGCTCTCTTTTACTGCATTAGGACAACAACGATTCATCTGTTACTTGCTGCGGTAGTTGAACCCCTTTATCCTCTGCATGACCTGTCATTGCCATAGTAAATAGATGAAACCCACTAGCATGAGTAGGAGTTGTTTGAGCCCTGTTGTGCCTACTCATTCTTGCTTGTTTGTCATGCCTGCTACTGCTTAGAGTTGAGTCAGGTCTGATTCATCGGGGATGAATCAGAGGTGTGTGAACATGTCCTACCATTGAGAGCTAAGTGTGTGAACACGATTTGGTAAAGGTAGCGGTGAGAGGCCATGTAGGAGTACATGGTGGGTTGTCTCATTGCAGCCGTTTTCAGGAACTGAGTTCTGTGTTCGTGATCCATGACCAGTTACTACCACACATTGGGTTCCGGTAACTCGACTCCTCTCGACTTATTAATCAACATGATCTCTGTCCAGGAGTTGCAACTAGTTTCTGGTGTTTGTAGGTAGTGTTAGTAGTCTACCAAGTGGCACCCGGTACAGGTGGGCTTGGGACAGACTAGGCACAGTGGCACGGTGTACCAAGTGGCACCCGGATGGTGGGCTTGGGAACCCTGCTCACATCATTTGGGGCCGTGAGCGACACCCCGGCCGGATCTCCTTGCGGATGGAACCCGAATAGGCGATAAACCTGGACGAGAGACTTGTTTGGTTAGTCAGGTCGTGGCCGACTCCCTCGCCCGACTTCCGCTTGAAGGTTGCCGAGGTACATGACGTGTACAGGGCGATAAGTGGCGAGAGCGTGTGTGAAGAAGTACACCCCTGCAGGGTTATCACTATCTATTCGAATAGCCGGATTCCTCGGATATGGAAACTTGGACCCCTTGCATAGTTCATAGACAAGTGAAAGTGGATACTCTAAAATACGCAAGATAAGCATGAGTGCTATGGATGGCGTTCTCATAGGGAGACAGGAGCGGATCCATAGTGGTGTATTGATATGGTGAATATGTGGACTCGTGTGCGCCACCTCAAAAGAGTTGCATTGCAGTCGTAGTTCAGGATAGCCACCGAGTCAAAGCTGGCTTGCTGCAGTTAAACTCCACCACCCCCTTTGTTGATAATGATGCATATGTAGTTAGTTCTGATGTAAGTCTTGCTGGGTACATTTGTACTCACGTTGCTTAATTTTATGTTTTTGCAGAGAGACTTCAGTCTCACTAGTAGTTCCGCATGGACTTCGACGTTTAGCTTGTTACCTCAGCTACGATCTTGTGCCCTCGGCAGGATCTGGTAGATAGTCAGGCTTCTTAGCCTTTTTCATTTATAGTTGTCTGTACTCAGACATGTTAAGCTTTCGCATGTGCTTTGACTTGTATGCTCTTAGTGTTGGGTCATGAGACCCATGTTTGTAATATCCCGCTCCTCGGAGCCTATTGAATAAATACTTGAGTCGTAGAGTCATGTTGTGATGCCATGTTGTATTTGCACATATCGAGCATACTGTGTGTATGTTATTGAAATGCTTGGTATGTGTGGGATCTGACTATCTAGTTGTTTATCCTTAGTAGCCTCTCTTACCGGGAAATGTCTCCTGGTGTTTCCACTGAGCCGTGGTAGCTTGCTACTGCTCCGGAACACTTAGGCTGGCTGGCATGTGTCCTTCTTCGTTCATGTGTCTGTCCCTTCGGGGAAATGTCACGCGATGAATACCGGAGTCCTGTTAGCCCGCTACAGCCCGGTTCACCGGAGTCCTGCTAGCCCAGTGCTACAGCCTGGATTCGCTCGCTGATGACCGACACGTTCGATGCTGGGTCATGGATGCCTGTCCCTGTAAGTTTGTGCCACTTTGGGTTTACGACTAGCCATGTCAGCCCGGGCTCCTTATCATATGGATGCTAGCGACACTATCATATACGTGTGCCAAAAGGCGCAAACGGTCCCGGGCAAAGGTAAGGCGACACCCGTGGGAGTACCGTGCGTGAGGCCGCAAAGTGATATGAGGTGTTACATGCTAGATCGATGTGGCATTGAGTCGGGGTCCTGACAGCGTTGGTATCAGAGCTTGACTGCCTGTAGGATTACCAAGCCAAACTGGTCGAAGTTGAGTCTAGAAATTCTTAGTTATATAAGGGAATTGATTGTGGGATGGAACGTAAGGCTCTTTTTACTCCTTATACCTTATGCCCTTCTGATCTGCGTCATCTTATCTTTCTACGGGGTTAAGGAACTAGGCTTTCTCTTCTTTCTATCAGGATCACGTGTTACTAATCCATAGACTTATAAGATTGTTGGATTTAAGCTTGAGTTCAGTTCCTACTGTCTTCTGTATGTTAACTGTTGATCTCGAAACCTTGATATTGTGCTTCTGGGTGGTTATGCCACCATTTCTGTGAATGTCTCAAATCTTTTCTGAGCATTTACAGCCGTTATGCTGTCCGAGTCATCCCAGGTTTCTAAATAGTCTGATGCATTTGCAAAATCCTTTCCCTCTGGTTTCGATGTTCCTTTATGCCAGCTCAATCACACTAATTGTTGAGTTGAGGTATTCTATTGCCTTGACATTTATGTTCGAGTTATTATTATGACCCTAGGTGCCTTAGGGGATCATCTAGTAGTCTAGCCATGTTTTGTGTTCCCAGCGTGATGATTCTGGCCTTTATTCTCGAAAGCATCCCGTGATGCCACTTAGTAGAAGGTATTCTACTCCTTGGGTTTTGAACCCGAGATTCACCCTACTTACTTCATGTTGATAGTAATTGCTAGCTCCCTTAGGTTATTAGTAACCTTTGCGATAGTCCTTGAAGGCCGTGGTATCTTCTTCTTCCAAATACCATGAACTACTTATGGCAGAAGTTCCTCGTTGAAATGAATGATCACAACCAAAATGCTCTTGATGAGTTCTCCATTATATATTGTGACTCTGCCAGTTCTACCTTTCCGCATGGGTTATCCGGAAGAATTATGTTGAACCTGGTTCGACATACTAATCTACGCATCCACAACTCAAAAAGTTATATGTTCCTTTGAGTTGTCCCTCTTTAGTTGTCTACTGACCTTCGTCTATCAATTGATAGTCAAGAGTATGCGTGCGTTCGTTTATCGATGCCTATTACTCTTGTGGTCCGTCAAGCCATTCTATCGCGGAATGACTAGGAGAAACAAACTCCAGTACCTCATCCATACCTAGGATTGGGTCTTAACAGTTGTACTCCGCAGATCAAAATACTAATCCAGTTTTTGTTCTGTTCTACCTTGGAGTATTACCATCTTTATATCAAGAATGTCATGAGAATTGCACCACCTCTTATGAACTCTTGACACAGTGATACTTCTCTCCATCATTATTCATTTCTCGGTTCCCGTGTTGTTGCAACCGGAATATCGACAAGTGAATCGTGATGTGTGAAATCAATACTCATAGCAACCTTGTTGCTTGGTAGTTAAAGGACAATAATTTCATTCTTAGCGTGTTGGTTTTTGAATCATCCTTCTAAGACTGATCGTGCTACCTAGTCCTTATTTCGGTGCACCCTTCGATTGATGAGTTAGGATCTTGTCAAGTCCTCACTCATTTGATCATATCATCTTGCCCTCAAAAGCGAGATTGTTCTCGAGCTTAGTAACATACCGGTGGTTCATGATTTTCCGAATATCTTCTCGGAAGTATTACCAGGTTGTCCCTTGACTGTTATGTTGAGCTCGTGATCAAGTTGGTTTCTTGTGAACCACCTTCTCTCCAAGAATCAGTGTTAGATATCCCTGAGCTAGTTGGTTAAGCTAGACAACAACTTGGAGAGTTGGAAGATAAAAGCTTACCTGACTTAGTTCATTTCAAAGGGATACCCTTTGTATGTGTGTGTTGAAGAAAATTGATATTTCATCGATTGGTCCCTGTGATCAGTTGCTGGACCTATTATCTTATCCAATCTTTGATTTGAGTATGAGCTATCGTCAAATCAAATCAGAACCAATGATATTCGTAATGTTGTCTTACTCGTGGGTTTCCTCGAGCATACACCATTATATTCTTTGGTCTGACCAATGCTATCACCGTGTTCACTTAACTATGGAAATCCTTTTATATGGAAACCTGGATGAATTGTTGTTGAGCCCATTGACAACATCCTTATCTCCTCCATGATTTTGTTGAACATTAAGTTAGTGTTGGAAACTTTGTAAGCAATGCCTTCGTGCTCCGTTCATGAAGCCTATGCTTGGATGGAAGAAGTGACTTCCTCTAGTTCATGTGCATTTGGTGCAAGTTGCCGCCGTGGGTTGAGAAAGGTTTGTTTTGTTCCTCTGGAATCGTCCCAAGTCAGTCATGCATGTGCCAAGTATACTGTGGTTTGGTAGATTAATTACCTCCACTCCATATGTATTCCGTAGCACCCCAAGCCACTGACTGATTTGTTCAGGAAAAGGAGTTGATGTGCTAATCCTAGGTCATGCACAAGACTTCGACATCCTCGATGATGGTTCCCAACCTGAACTCGGTAGTGTTTTATTGTAAGACTACCATGTGATCATGTTTGTCTGAGACAACATGTTCACATGTGTGTAGCAGAACCAGCTCATGTTTTGGAGCTTGCTATCGTAGTTCATCTCCCGAGAATCCCGCAACGTCATCTCGTCGATTTGTGTTGCAAACTTTCATTTTTCTTCCTAGACTCGATGGGTCTGGAATATCCTGACACCAACCAGATCTGAATCTCAGGCAGATATGATGGTTGGAACATTTCCCCAAGAACTATAATATTGGTTCCTCGATAACTGGTAAAGTGGATGTCGTGGCCAGCACCACCCAGCCGAAAGACCTATTATTGTAGTATCTTGATTGAAGAAGTTGGCCACCTCCCCATAAGGATTTCGTAGGATTTACCTCCGTAACTGTTCCTTATGGATTCTATTGCTCCCGAAGTCCGACCTTTTACTTGATGTTCTAGTTATCAAACCATATCTATGAATGGGATACACTAGCACATCAAGGAGAACATTAGAAGCGGAGTGCTAAATGTCTCTCGGTCGATCATCCAGATTTTCTTTCCTTGGCATTGCTAGGGTGAAATCTGGGAAAGTGTTATCTTCCTATGCATCTGCATCATCCATCATCATTCATCATGGTAGCAAGTTGTGTTGCCAGGATCCTTGACACGGATATTGGTAAAATCTCGATGATTATGGAAATGCTCAAGTTCTTGAGAGCACGCGCAAGTGCTAGGTTTGATCGTCGGCATTAACTGTATAGTGCTCTCAGTTTCCTCGGCAATGCTATGACCTTTTCAAACAGTGAATCCACTCTCTATTGTTGGGTTCTTCCCTAGTTACCAGGATCATTCCCAGCATTTGCATTCTGTTCCCAGCTTGCACCACCATTGTGCCATTCTACCATGGGTCTCTTCCATTTCCGGTGGTAAGCAAAATCATCCATTACGTTGTCTTCAACAAGGTAATCCACATCATCCAAGTCCGAGTATGCCATTCTACCGACCCCCTCCAAACGATCGCTCGAGAATTGCCTTAGGCTGGTTTAAAGAGTTTCAATGATCTCTGAATCAAAGGTAATTCTTTTGCCACTTAAGGGGATATTTCCACAAGTCACCTTCCCTAAGGTGCCCCGTTATGGTATCGTGGCAACTCAACTCCTCGCTACATTGACAATCGTTTACCACCTTCTTAAGTGTGGAATTGTTGTCCACCTAGTGAACCTTCGTCATCCGTTTCTTTCCACCCCTCTTGATGTGTATCTTGTGTCTCAACCCGAGAGATGGTTCTATGTCTCATTCCGTGAGTTGTTCGACCTTTGAGAAGATCGATCCTTCCAGAATCTTACTTTCCCTCTCGTTGTCATGTTAGCTAGAGTTCTCAGAGCAAGACGTCAAGACAAAGATGGTGATCAAATCAACGTTCCTATGAAGTGCAAGTTGGATCGTGAAGATTGCGTTAGTTGCGTTCCCCTTCATCCTACCCTACGCTTGAATCTCGGGACGAGATTCTTGTTTAGTGGGGGCGAGTTGTCACATCCCTAGCTTATGGTGCTGACTAGTGTTTGCATCATGGTTAAAATTTTGAAACTTGAACTGAGGAAATTTGGAAGCCTCAAAACCCTAAATAAAAGAAGGGCAAAAACCCTAAAATCTCATTCTTTGTTCCAAAATGCTCTTCTTAAATGTTTGATAATTTTTGGAAAGGGTTCTGGTCCCAACCAAAATAATGAACATTTTAGAAGGATTTATTTTTGGGACTTTGAATTTAAATCATTAGTTATTTGAATTTGAATTATATTCATATAATTAGAATATAATTTCAAATACCCATGAAATATTTTATGAGCTTTTGGAAAAGTCCATCTAGCAAAACAAAAATATTCAGAGGAGTTTTTGGCATTGTTTGAATTATTTTAAATTCAAAACAGTGGCAAAACAAATTTAAATAAAAGAAAACAGAACAGAAATATAAAAAAAAGAGCAGAAGCCTACCTGGCGCTCACCTCTCAGCCCACCCGGCCCAAACCTACCTGGCGGCCTAGCTGGCAAGCCCAGCCCACCTCCTCCTCCCTGTCGCCTTCCTCCTCGCGCTAGTAGGCAGAGGAGGGACACGGCGCACGCGCCGAGCTCGCCACGCCACCACCCTGCTCGTCTGCATTGCCTGGACACCGCGACGCCTCGCGTCATCTCCTCGGCGCTGCCCCGACCCCCTGGACTCCCTCTCTCTCCCCCCAAACGCTCTCACCTCCTCTGTTCTTTCCGCCACCGAACGCGTCCGTCGCCGCCGACGAGCGTCGCCGTGGCCACAGCCACTGCCTCGCCTCGTCGTTGCGCCCAGAGGCTCCGCCTCGACCCCCTCTTCCTCTCCACCAACCCATGCCCCGCCGGACGCCCTGCATCGCCGCCCACGCCATCTTCCCCATCTTCGGCCGCCCGAGATCGCCGTCGTTGTTTCATCGTCACCAAGCCATCCCCGAGCCCACTAGTCTGCTCTGCGAGTTCACCGTGAGCACCGGAATCTTTCCCCTCTCTCCCCTGCCTCGTTTGCATCGCGTAGCTATCGAATCCGTCGGAGCTGAGAGCTCTTCGCCGCCGGCCATGTCGCCGCCGTAGCCACCGTTGCCTAGAGCTGCAACTGAGCACGCGGCCGTGCTCAGTGCAACCCCAGGAGGTCGTAACACCCCTCCTTGCCTCCTGTCGTGCTCCCTAACCCCGAAACCCAGTTCACCCGAACGCCGGCGCCGCCGTGAGCTTCATTCCGGTGAGCTCCGGCCACCCCAGCTCGAGCTGTTGCCACCCTCGGATGCGCCTCACTGCCAGCGTCCCGTAGACGCAAACCACGCGCAAAACCGAGCCCCATAGCGGATTTCCGGCAAGCTTCCGCCACGGCTTGAGGTCGCCGCCGGCCAAACTCCGGCGGGCCGATGTGGCCACTTAGTTAGGGGCTAATCACCCTATGAGCCACTGCCATGTGGGCCCCTGCGCTTAATTAGGATTAGTATATTTTTCTGTTAAATTAGTGTTAATACCGTGGGCCCACACGTCAGCTTTGACCGTGCTGACGTGTCTGTTGACCCGGCCCCACCTGTCATTGGCACTATCCAGCCCCAGTCACTGACCAGTGGACCCCACTGGTCAGGTTTGACCTGGACCCGCCTAGTTGACCTGCTGACATCAGCATGACCTAGTGCTGACGCAATAAATCATTTTATGTATTTATTTTAATTCAGGAAATTCCAGAAAATGATTTAAACTTCAAAAATTCATAGAAATTCAACCGTAGCTCAGAATGAAATAATTTATATATGAAAAATTATCAGAAAAATCCAATCTATCCATCTGTACCATTTTCATGCATGTTAGAACAACTTATATCTGCTGTTTAGGACAATTCAATTAAATGGCATTTAAATAATCACATGTGGAGTTTGAATTTGAACCTAGGGTTCAAACCAACTCCATTTAACTTGCTGCTAGTTGCATTAGCTCAAATCACATCATATTGCCATGTCACACATGCATCATATTGTTGCATTGCATTGATTGTGTTCTTCCTTGTTTGCCGGTAATTGTCCCCTCTCGATAGACGTGTACCGGCGATGTGATCGATGACACCGATGAAGAACTATATTATCTTCAGAAGTGCCAGGCAAGCAAAACCCCCTTGTTCATTCCGATAAAATCCCACTCTCTCGCTCCTGCTCTCTTTTACTGCATTAGGACAACAACGATTCATCTGTTACTTGCTGCGGTAGTTGAACCCCTTTATCCTCTGCATGACCTGTCATTGCCATAGTAAATAGATGAAACCCACTAGCATGAGTAGGAGTTGTTTGAGCCCTGTTGTGCCTACTCATTCTTGCTTGTTTGTCATGCCTGCTACTGCTTAGAGTTGAGTCAGGTCTGATTCATCGGGGATGAATCAGAGGTGTGTGAACATGTCCTACATTGAGAGCTAAGTGTGTGAACACGATTTGGTAAAGGTAGCGGTGAGAGGCCATGTAGGAGTACATGGTGGGTTGTCTCATTGCAGCCGTTTTCAGGAACTGAGTTCTGTGTTTGTGATCCATGACCAGTTACTACCACACATTGGGTTCCGGTAACTCGACTCCTCTCGACTTATTAATCAACATGATCTCTGTCCAGGAGTTGCAACTAGTTTCTGGTGTTTGTAGGTAGTGTTAGTAGTCTACCAAGTGGCACCCGGTACAGGTGGGCTTGGGACAGACTAGGCACAGTGGCACGGTGTACCAAGTGGCACCCGGATGGTGGGCTTGGGAACCCTGCTCACATCGTTTGGGGCCGTGAGCGACACCCCGGCCGGATCTCCTTGCGGATGGAACCCGAATAGGCGATAAACCTGGACGAGAGACTTGTTTGGTTAGTCAGGTCGTGGCCGACTCCCTCGCCCGGCTTCCGCTTGAATGTTGCCGAGGTACATGATGTGTATAGGGCGATAAGTGGCGAGAGCGTGTGTGAAGAAGTACACCCCTGCAGGGTTATCACTATCTATTCGAATAGCCGGATTCCTCGGATATGGAAACTTGGACCCCTTGCATAGTTCATAGACAAGTGAAAGTGGATACTCTAAAATACGCAAGATAAGCGTGAGTGCTATGGATGGCGTTCTCGTAGGGAGACGGGAGCGGATCCATAGTGGTGTATTGATATGGTGAATATGTGGACTCATGTGCGCCACCTCAAAAGAGTTGCATTGCAGTCGTAGTTCAGGATAGCCACCGAGTCAAAGCTGGCTTGCTGCAGTTAAACTCCAGCACCCCCTTTGTTGATAATGATGCATATGTAGTTAGTTCTGATGTAAGTCTTGCTGGGTACATTTGTACTCACGTTTCTTAATTTTATGTTTTTGCAGAGAGACTTTAGTCTCACTAGTAGTTCCGCATGGACTTCGACGTTTAGCTTGTTACCTCAGCTACGATCTTGTGCCCTCGGCAGGATCTGGTAGATAGTCAGGCTTCTTAGCCTTTTTCATTTATTGTTGTCTGTACTCAGACATGTTAAGCTTCCGCATGTGCTTTGACTTGTATGCTCTGAGTGTTGGGTCATGAGACCCATGTTTGTAATATCCCGCTCCTCGGAGCCTATTGAATAAATACTTGAGTCGTAGAGTCATGTTGTGATGCCATGTTGTATTTGCACATATCGAGCATATTGTGTGTATGTTATTGAAATGCTTGGTATGTGTGGGATCTGACTATCTAGTTGTTTATCCTTAGTAGCCTCTCTTACCGGGAAATGTCTCCTGGTGTTTCCACTGAGCCGTGGTAGCTTGCTACTGCTCCGGAACACTTAGGCTGGCCGGCATGTGTCCTTCTTCGTTCCTGTGTCTGTCCCTTCGGGGAAATGTCACGCGATGAATACCGGAGTCCTGTTAGCCCGCTACAGCCCGGTTCACCGGAGTCCTGCTAGCCCAGTGCTACAGCCTGGATTCGCTCGCTGATGACCGACACGTTCGATGCTGGGTCATGGATGCCTGTCCCTGTAAGTTTGTGCCACTTTGGGTTTACGACTAGCCATGTCAGCCCGGGCTCCTTATCATATGGATGCTAGCGACACTATCATATACGTGTGCCAAAAGGCGCAAACGGTCCCGGGCAAAGGTAAGGCGACACCCGTGGGAGTACCGTGCGTGAGGCCGCAAAGTGATATGAGGTGTTACATGCTAGATCGATGTGGCATTGAGTCGGGGTCCTGACAGCGTTGGTATCAGAGCTTGACTGCCTGTAGGATTACCAAGCCAAACTGGTCGAAGTTGAGTCTAGAAATTCTTAGTTATATAAGGGAATTGATTGTGGGATGGAACGTAAGGCTCTTTTTACTCCTTATACCTTATGCCCTTCTGATCTGAGTCATCTTATCTTTCTACGGGGTTAAGGAACTAGGCTTTCTCTTCTTTCTATCAGGATCACGTGTTACTAATCCGTAGACTTATAAGATTGTTGGATTTAAGCTTGAGTTTAGTTCCTACTGTCTTCTGTATGTTAACTGTTGATCTCGAAACCTTGATATTGTGCTTCTGGGTGGTTATGCCACCATTTCTGTGAATGTCTCAAATCTTTTCTGAGCATTTACAGCCGTTATGCTGTCCGAGTCATCCCAGGTTTCTAAATAGTCTGATGCATTTGCAAAATCCTTTCCCTCTGGTTTCGATGTTCCTTTATGCCAGCTCAATCACACTAATTGTTGAGTTGAGGTATTCTATTGCCTTGACATTTATGTTCGAGTTATTATTATGACCCTAGGTGCCTTAGGGGATCATCTAGTAGTCTAGCCATGTTTTGTGTTCCCAGCGTGATGATTCTGGCCTTTATTCTCGAAAGCATCCCGTGATGCCACTTAGTAGTAGGTATTCTACTCCTTGGGTTTTGAACCCGAGATTCACCCTACTTACTTCATGTTGATAGTAATTGCTAGCTCCCTTAGGTTATTAGTAACCTTTGCGATAGTCCTTGAAGGCTGTGGTATCTTCTTCTTCCAAATACCATGAACTACTTATGGCAGAAGTTCCTCGTTGAAATGAACGATCACAACCAGAATGCTCTTGATGAGTTCTCCATTATATATTGTGACTCTGCCAGTTCTACCTTTCCGCATGGGTTATCCGGAAGAATTATGTTGAACCTGGTTCGACATACTAATCTACGCATCCACAACTCAAAAAGTTATATGTTCCTTTGAGTTGTCCCTCTTTAGTTGTCTACTGACCTTCGTCTATCAATTGATAGTCAAGAGTATGCGTGCGTTCGTTTATCGATGCCTATTACTCTTGTGGTCCGTCAAGCCATTCTATCGCGGAATGACTAGGAGAAACAAACTCCAGTACCTCATCCATACCTAGGATTGGGTCTTAACAGTTGTACTCCGCAGATCAAAATACTAATCCAGTTTTTGTTCTGTTCTACCTTGGAGTATTACCATCTTTATATCAAGAATGTCATGAGAATTGCACCACCTCTTATGAACTCTTGACACAGTGATACTTCTCTCCATCATTATTCATTTCTCGGTTCCCGTGTTGTTGCAACCGGAATATCGACAAGTGAATCGTGATGTGTGAAATCAATACTCATAGCAACCTTGTTGCTTGGTAGTTAAAGGACAATAATTTCATTCTTAGCGTGTTGGTTTTTGAATCATCCTTCTAAGACTGATCATGCTACCTAGTCCTTATTTCGGTGCACCCTTCGATTGGTGAGTTAGGATCTTGTCAAGTCCTCACTCATTTGATCATATCGTCTTGCCCTCAAAAGCGAGATTGTTCTCGAGCTTAGTAACATACCGGTGGTTCGTGATTTTCCGAATATCTTCTCAGAAGTATTACCAGGTTGTCCCTTGACTGTTATGTTGAGCTCGTGATCAAGTTGGTTTCTTGTGAACCACCTTCTCTCCAAGAATCGGTGTTAGATATCCCTGAGCTAGTTGGTTAAGCTAGAAAACAACTTGGAGAGTTGGAAGATAAAAGCTTACCTGACTTAGTTCATTTCAAAGGGATACCCTTTGTATGTGTGTGTTGAAGAAAATTGATATTTCATCGATTGGTC
Source organism: Triticum aestivum (assembly GCF_018294505.1). NCBI lineage: Eukaryota > Viridiplantae > Streptophyta > Magnoliopsida > Poales > Poaceae > Triticum > Triticum aestivum. The sequence continues at coordinate 307,764,584 of NC_057794.1, forward strand.
CCTGTGATCAGTTGCTGGACCTATTATCTTATCCAATCTTTGATTTGAGTATGAGCTATCGTCAAATCAAATCAGAACCAATGATATTCGTAATGTTGTCTTACTCGTGGGTTTCCTCGAGCATACACCATTATATTCTTTGGTCTGACCAATGCTATCACCGTGTTCACTTAACTATGGAAATCCTTTTATATGGAAACCTGGATGAATTGTTGTTGAGCCCATTGACAACATCCTTATCTCCTCCATGATTTTGTTGAACATTAAGTTAGTGTTGGAAACTTTGTAAGCAATGCCTTCGTGCTCCATTCATGAAGCCTATGCTTGGATGGAAGAAGTGACTTCCTCTAGTTCATGTGCATTTGGTGCAAGTTGCCGCCGTGGGTTGAGAAAGGTTTGTTTTGTTCCTCTGGAATCGTCCCAAGTCAGTCATGCATGTGCCAAGTATACTGTGGTTTGGTAGATTAATTACCTCCACTCCATATGTATTCCGTAGCACCCCAAGCCACTGACTGATTTGTTCAGGAAAAGGAGTTGATGTGCTAATCCTAGGTCATGCACAAGACTTCGACATCCTCGATGATGGTTCCCAACCTGAACTCGGTAGTGTTTTATTGTAAGACTACCATGTGATCATGTTTGTCTGAGACAACATGTTCACATGTGTGTAGCAGAACCAGCTCATGTTTTGGAGCTTGCTATCGTAGTTCATCTCCCGAGAATCCCGCAACGTCATCTCGTCGATTTGTGTTGCAAACTTTCATTTTTCTTCCTAGACTCGATGGGTCTGGAATATCCTGACACCAACCAGATCTGAATCTCAAGATAAAACGAATGATAATGATAAGGAGAAGATTGAGGCTCTAACTAAAGAACTAAACGCTCTTAAGTTAGCTCATGAAACTATCTTCGAAGATCATCGAGAACTTTTAAGAGCTCATGAGAAATTATGCTTTGAAAATCTCAATCTTGAGCAAGAGCATGAGTTATTAAAAGCAATCAATGATGATCTCCGTAAGAAAAGTTCTTCTTACATTGCCAAGCGTTTACTCTTATCCACTTACATGCCTCAAGTCAAGTCTAGTAACAAGAACAAGAAATATTCTTCCTCTAGCAGTAACAATGATCATGCTAAATCCAATATTGTTGCTTCTAGTAGTTCTCTTGATTCCACTAATGATTCTCTTAGCCAAGTTACACTTGAGCAAGAAAATAGCTTATTGAAGGGAATTATAGAGAAAGGAGTGTACAAAAGCCTTGCCGGGAGTAAGCAATTCGAGGAAATTGTGCGCAAGCAAGGAATGCACCGGAAGAATCAAGGTGTTGGTTTTGAACGAAAGTTCAATGCCAATGGAGTTGAGTGGGAAGAAGATCAATACCCCAAGACAAAGTTTGTTCCTCAACAAGATAAGTATGATACTTCTTTCAAGGGGACACAAGCTCAAGATGATCTTCCACCACAAGACTACAAGCAAAAAGGCAAGGACAAGCTTCAAGAGGAAATTGATGCATTTGAAGAAGCTCCTAAGACCGTAGTCAAGTGGATTCCCAAGACTACTTCAAGTTCCACTTCATCAAGTACGACTACAACTCCAAGGATTCCCATCAAGATGGTGTGGATCCAAAAGAAGAAGAACTAGAGAGTTCTTGAGGGTGACTCCGCCAACATACTTCACTCTTATCATTTTGGCAAGAGCAAGTGCAATCAACTTCCACATCTTGCACTAGTTCAAGGAGTCACAAACCCTCTTGTTGGTAAGACAAGGGACAAGGTAACCTAAAAGTTTTCATGGACATCATCTTGTGTGTGCATCACTCTATGTCTATGGATATCCTTATTTGTTCCTTGTGGGACTAACCCATGTAGGTATTGAAAGTGCAATTCACTCAAATGGATAGCTCCAAGTGATCTACATCAACATTGAGCATCCACATCTTCAACATCTACATGAAGTCATCATCGACAAAACCCGAGGTTAGTTCATCCCTCTAAGGGGGGATATCACATCTAGGGGGAGCTTTACTCTAAGACTTGAGCTAAAGCAACTCTAAAGATGTGAACACAACAATGCTTTATGTAAAAGTGGTAACCCCACTTGAGCTTAAACGATGAGTATGACCTATGATCAAGTGTTCTCACTTGACTCCTAAGTCAATATACTCATATATAGATGACCTTGTCATTGCAAATTGCTTGATAGATGCTAGAATTGGTTGTGCATGCCTTGTCACATATTTCATTTGCCATCTTATTGTGTGAGCATGCTGGTTGCATATTTTACTCATTCGAGGACATCCACTTGTTGTTTTGATTGTTTGGTTTTATTTCCTTTTGCCAAGTGGATGGACAAGAATGCCTAAGAACCTCCTCTAGCTATCTATGCTTTTCTCGTCTCAAACTCTATTCATGCTACATCACAAAATTTGATCAAGTCAGATTCGAACCACTCTGTGTGAGGAGCGCTCGGAGTCCCCGATTCGTCATAGACTTAAACTTCCAAAACCTCTTTATGATTCTCGGTCTGACCGATACCCCACTTTCGATCCTACCGAGATCATTAAGTTGATCTAGGTTTTCGATCTCGGTGCAACCGATTTGAACCATTCGGTCACACCGAGTTGCAACAACTGTATACAGTTTTGCATCTCGGTGCCACCGAGTTGTTCCACTCGGTCACACCGACAGGGTCGGGCTATATATAGTCATGGGCAAAAATTTGGAAATTTCTCCGAACCCCTTCGCCCGCGCGATAGCCTGCTCTGCCAACTTGGTCTCCGAATCATCTCCTCGCCGCCAGCCGCCTCTAGTTGCTGGTCTCCGTCACCGTCAACGAAAATTCAACCCCGCCGTTGCCGCCGTAGCGAGTCTCCGCCGAACTAGGGTATGGACTCGATCTTTGTGCTATTCCCAATCCGATTCTTAGCACATTGTGATCATCATGATTCTTGCCACGTTTGTTAAACTTCTATCCAGTCAATGAACTCGTAGATTAGGTTTAATTCGAAAATTTTAGGGTTAGGTTTCCGCCGAAACCATCTCGGACCCACCGAGTTGAAAAACTTGGTCCCACCGATTTGGCTTATGCCATTGCACAAGTGAGACTCAGTCTGACCAAGAATTACTTATCGGTGTGACCGATTTTGGAACTCTGTGAAACCCTAGCAGTCTCGGTGCACCGAACTGTGACTCGGTCTGACCGAGTTCACTAGTTTAGGTGCCAAAACTGCTTCGATATCACCGAGTTTAGAAATCGGTAGATCCGAGATGCTTTCAGTGGGAAACTAAAACTAAGTTTTTGAATTATTCTTTTGCAAAAATCTCTGCATTTTGTGATGCTTATCCACTCTATCTCATCTATAACCTATTCACAGGGTCAGCAGTCAGAGTTTGCATCATGTCAGACCAAAGTGATAGCCAGAACTTGTCAGAGCAGCAAGTGCAGATGAGTGAGGGCACTAGTCCCTCAAGTTCCTCAGATGATGGCAGCAGGAGCACCCCTAGCAATCTGCCTAAAGCTGCCACAAGACAGAGAAAGAAGAGAACCTCAGACTCAGAAGATGAGGATTATGTGGCAGAAGAGGAAGCAACTTCCAAGAGAGTTGAGCCAGCACAGGGCATAAAACCAGGGATGAAGATCAAAAGGCCAGCAGGCAGGCAGCCTATGTCAAAGGCCAGAGCTTCAACTGAGAAGCCCACTCCCATTGAGCCAGTTGCTGCTGAAGGCAAGAAGAGGAAAGAAAGGGTGAAGAAAACTGTAGCCAGAGTGCTTGGCAAGGCTTCCATCATGGAAGATGAGGAGGAAGAAGAAGAGGTAGCTGCACCAGCACCTAAGGCACCCAAGCTGATGGGTGATGCCATAAGAACAGGGGCAGCTGCTTCCAAGGCCAAGCCAGCTCCAAAGCCAAAGCCAAAGAGGAACACAAGAAGCATCCCAGCTACTGAGAAGAACAAGGCCCCAGTGCCTGAAGCTACAGAAGAAGAAGAAGAGAATGTTCTTAGAAAGATCAAGCCTGAGTGTCGACTTAGCACTATGCATTTTCTAGGAACTTTTTGGTAACTTGTTGCCAAAGGGGGAGAAAATGTATAGATCATAGGCTTCGAGAGAGAGTGTTGCTTTTATTCTCTCTTGTTTTATTTGGTGGTTTTTTCGAACTTTGTTTGCTTTTGTGTGAGATACTATGTCATTGCTCGTGAGACATTGATGATCATGTGTTTGATCATAAGCTACACTTAATGTTTGCTTAATATTATCATCTTATCAATCTTATGTGATCATTCACTATTCTTGGTGATGAGTGCATGTATTTCATTCTTATCATTTTAAGCGCTCCACCAAGATGTATGTGACATGGAAGAGTAACCCATGACTCTAACTCTTTGTGCATTTGCAGTCCAAAGCAAATTTTAAATATGCACAAATTTAGGGGGAGCTCTTACTTGTCACATACTTCTCAAAGCGACGATATATTTCATGCTTATTATCATTTGTCGAAGCTTTGATCTATATGTTGTCATCAATTACCAAAAAGGGGGAGATTGAAAGTGCAACTAACCCGAGGTGGTTTTGGTAATTCATAACAACATATAGCTCATTGAGCTAATGCTATTCCAAGATGACTATTTCAGGAAAGCTCAATGATTGGCATGGCATGGATGTGAAAGTGGAACCCTCAAAATGCTAAGGACAAAGGATTGGCTCAAGCTCAAAAGCTCAAGACTCTTCATTTTATATTTTAGTGATCCAAGATCACATTGAGTCTTTAGGAAAGCCAATACTATCAAGGAGGGATGAGGTGTTGCTTAATGAGCCTCTTGCTTCATGTGCTTAGTGATATGCTCCAAAACCCTCAACTACTTTCCCATATCCACATATGACCTAAACCCTAAGCCAAACTCAGTCCTACCGATTCTTTCTATCCGGCGCCACCAAGTTTCACTTGTCATAAGCCACTGCCAAACCCTAGCAATTCGGTTCTACTGATAGGGATCTCGGTCTCACCGAGATGGGATTGCAAACTCTCTGTTTCCCTTTCGTAACTTTTCGGTCTCACCGAAAGAGCGAATCGGTCCCACCGAGATTGCAATGTAAACTCTCTATTTCCTTTTTGTAACTTTTCGGTCTCACCGAAAGAGCAAATCGGTCCCACCGAGTTTACCTGACCAACTCTCTGGTTAGCTTATTACCAAACTCGGTCTCAGCGAGTTTGTGTAATCGGTCTCACCGAGATTACGTTATGCCCAAACCCTAACCATATCGGTCCTACCGAGTTGCATGTCAGTCCCACCGAAAATTTCTAACGGTCACTAGGTTTACCTTTTCGGTCCGACCGAGTTTGTTGATTCGGTCCCACCGAGATTGGAAAACTGTGTGAGTTGGATTTTGCGTGGAGGCTATATATACCCCTCCACCACCTCTTCATTCAGTGAGAGAGCCATCAGAACACATACACAATTCCAACTCATATGTTCTGAGAGAGAACCACCTACTCATGTGTTGAGACCAAGATATTCCATTCCTACCATATGAATCTTGATCTCTAGCCTTACCCAAGTTGCTTTCCACTCAAATCTTATTTCCACAAAATCCAAATCCTATGAGAGAGAGTTGAGTGTTGGGGAGACTATCATTTCAAGCACAAGAGCAAGGAGTTCATCATCAACACGCCATTTGTTACTTCTTGGAGAGTGGTGTCTTCTAGATTGGCTAGGTGTCACTTGGGAGCCTCCGACAATATTGTGGAGTTGAACCAAGGAGTTTGTAAGGGCAAGGAGATCGCCTACTTCGTGAAGATCTACCGCTAGTGAGGCAAGTCCTTCGTGGGCGATGGCCATGGTGGGATAGACAAGGTTGCTACTTCGTGGACCCTTCGTGGGTGGAGCCCTCTGTGGACTCGCGCGACCGTTACCCTTCGTGGGTTGAAGTCTCCATCAACGTGGATGTAGGATAGCACCACCTATCCGAACCACGGGAAAAACACCCGTGTCTCCAATTGCGTTTGAATTCTCCAAACCCTTCCCTTTACATTCTTGCAAGTTGCATGCTTTACTTTCCGCTGCCAATATACTCTTTGCATGCTTGCTTGAATTGTGTGATGATTGCTTGACTTGTCCTACAATAGCTAAAATGTGCCAAGAACTAAAATTGGGAAAAGGTTAAGTTTTTATTTGGTCAAGTAGTCTAATCACGCCCCCTCTAGACATACTTTCGATCCTACACCCCCAAAAAAGAAGGAAGTCGCACACATAAGTCTGGGGCGCTGCTCTCACTACATGAAGGGTTGCTGGCCACAGAGTCGTAACTACTTCTTCATCGCCTCCACGACCTCCATCTCCTTGCGTGTCTCCTCCGCCATCTTCATCATTGTGTCCATGACGCGGGATTTCTTGACACGAGCCTTCATCATCTGTTCCACGGCCGCATTACGTACCTTGACAGCAGTCGGGTGCTCGATGCAAAGCTTCACCAACTCCTCCTTCTGTTCCATGACGAGGGCCTACAACATCTTCATCGTGGAACTACTATTCTCATGCAGCTTCTTCCAGCCGGCGTTCTCCTCCTTCAGCAGGTCGACCTCATGGCAGAGCTTTGCCTTGTCCTCCTAAAGTTGCAGGATTTTGCCGGTCGCCTTCTTCTCCCAGGCAATGCTCTTCTTCAACGGCATCACCAAGCCGGCGGTCAACTCCCCCTGCTCATTGAGCTCAGTGGGCATGTCGTCGAGGCTCTCCTTCAGCAGCTCCACCAAGCCGTGGATGAACTCCTTCTGGTTATTGAGGTGCTTATTGAGCTGATCGGGCATGCTGTTGAGGGATAACGACTCCAGCGCCGCATGTTCGCCTCCGCGTCTAGGGCGCTCCTGGGAGCCATCGCCTGCCCATGAGAGATATTTCGAGGTCTCTGCGTGGCGGCGAGCCCTCTCTTTTTTTCCGCAGCCTTGGTTGCCGCTCCCTTGTTACGAGTAGTTCTCGACCTAGAGCTCTGCACACCGGCCATGGCAAGGACGGACGAAGAAGGAGGACTTATGAGGAGGAAGGTAGAGTAATTTTCAGTTAGGTAGTTCCCCTTTTTATAACCTAAGTACTAGCACTAGTACTAAAACCTGCATAGTGCGAACATGTTCAGGTTTGGTACGTACTAGTAGGTGTGAGAAGGCTTGCACTTAATTGTAGCACTAGTACTTTCGAATGTGATGGGAACAAGGTAAAGATTAATTGATGGTTTTTGGTTTCGAGGCCCGAAACGGCTCCCGATGAGTTATTGGAACATAAATTTCAAGTAGACTACACTGCTCAGATGCGTAAATATTATGTTACTGTCAAAAATTGGCACAAAATACGAAGGAGACCAATGGAAGTACTACTACTAGCAACCCATGATTTAACTACTCGCATGCGCGCAGTACTACGCGCATGTCTTTCTTCCGCCCTCACGTCCACTCAATTTGCATGCGCTGTATTAATTGACCACCAATGAAGTGAAGGACTTTACACACGTCAAATTATCACATGGGGTGGATCTTGGTACAAAATTGCATCCGCCCGTGTACCCGCGTGTGCGTGCGAGGGAATGAGTGTGTGCGTGGCATGCGTGCACATCTTCGCTTCGTGCATGTACCGCCAGTGCGTCTCGGGGAGGACGAGTACATTCTTCTGGAACCAGCAGCACGTCACTGTGATCAATCCACACAAGGATGTCGCGACAACGCCTCCACATGTGCCACATGGCTTCATGAACTGTAAGAGAGACACTGTGTAGCGTGCCATTGTGTTTTGCACATACTCTAAGTACTAGTAAGGTACACGTGCATTGCACGCGTCAGATTTTGCAACCAAATTATGAATAAATACCACACTGTAGCATGTAAGATTTGAGTCATATATGCCTAATGTAGACCTTCATTTAATTCTTATAGTTCATCTCATTCAAAATCAATTAGTTTTTAAAAAAAACCTAGGGCCTCTTTGATTCGTAGGATTTCCAAAACGCGGGAATAGGAAGAACATGGGATTAGAGTGGAATGTCGTCTTGAATCCTACAGGATGGTACGAGTGTTTGATTGTGCATAGAAAAAATGCAGAATTCTTTCAAAGAGGTTTGAGTGGATGGGATGTTTCCTATGAAATCTAGTGCAAATGAATCATATGGAAAAATTCCTATGGTTTACAATCCTACGAATCAAACAACCAAGATAGGAAAAATTCCTAAGGATTAGAGTCCTCCAAAATTCCTTCGAGAATCCTTTGAATCAAAGAAGTCCTTAATCTATTTTATGATTCATGGAATTGTGCGTTGTAAAGCATAAAGTAAAAACAAATAATGGCAATTCAACTAGAAAAAAAGTCTGGGCAGTTATGATACGGAAGATTCTAGAACAAAGGAGAACCACTGTTGTTTTGAGATTTGTGCATTATGCTTAAGTTCAACCATGGAGTCTGCTAGATTGTACATGTGGCAAAATTCGGTGGGGGCTAGAAGATGGTGCGAGGAGCCGAGTGGAGGGAGACTATGAAGGAGTGCACGACTGCAAGATCGATATTTAGAGAGAGGGGGCGAGAACGTGCGCTGTTGCGCGTAGTGGCGGAGCCATGAAAAATGTCCCATGAGCTAGGGGGCCAAGCATTGCTAATCCTTTACGAGGAGGTCCAATTTATCAACTTAAACCATTTTTACCAGCAATTGTCTAATGATCACATTCATATTAGCCTCGGTATATAGTGATGTTAGGGGGGCAGGGCCCTTGCTACCCCTGTCTTTGCCATTGTGCGCACGTCTGGGAGATGAAGCGGAAGGCATGGATGATGAGAGGGGGGCATTGGATATATAATTAATGTGGGTGTATTAGCTATATATGTAATCCCATATAGAGAGGTATAGATTGATCGATGTGGACGTGGGAAAGAGGGTGAGACCTCACTAGATATATAGATTGATCGGTTTATGTGGAAAACTATGAAAGACCTAGCTATATATATACACACACACACACACACACATAGAGGAACATCGATCGTTGCGCATGCACGTGAGAGATAAAGAATGCCCTGTATGATGGAGAGGGGTGTGTGTGTGTGTGTGCCTTCATGGGAGACCGACCTAAAGAAAAAGATTGCATGTGTGCGATGGATAATGCCGACTGGTAGTGTGTGTGCATGCTTGCACGAGAGAAAGTTAGTGGTACAATTATAAAGAGAAGACCAATGTGTGGGTGTAAAAGACTAGGTGAGGTCATAATCAATGTAAAGTTGAATTCAAATATTTGAATAAGAGATCATGATGTTTGAAACCCATGCATGCATGAATATAACGGAGATCTGCGTGGTGTGGTTTGGAAACGAGCATGTTGTAATGTATACACATTGAACAAGGTCAGACTGGTTTGAATTTGAGATACTGATGGCAGACATCGTTTGGCCACATTGCATCCGTGCATGGACACACTATTCTAATTGGAGATGATGGGTGGCTTTTGCATCACATATCTATATCTATACCCCTATATATATATTATATTTTTATATAGTGTGCGAATAACTTTAACTTTGAAAGATGGTCCTTGGATGAGGCCAATCCGATGGTGCAGAGCTGGCAAATTTGAGCACTACTAGCCGTTGGATATCATCTAGATTCCACCAGATTTTGCCACATGTACAATCTAGAAGACTCTATGGTTGAACTTAGCATAATGCACAAACCTCAAAACACAAGCACTTCTTCTTTGTTCTAAAATCTTCCATATCAGAATTGCCCAAATGTTTTTCTACATGATTTGTTTTTACTTTATGCCTTGCAATGCACAATTCCATGAATCTTAAAATAGATTAGCTTTCTTATAAAAACTAGATGATTTTGAATGAAATGAACTATAAGAATTAAACGAACATCTACATCATGCATATATGACTCAAAGCTTACATGCTATAATGTGGTATTTATTCATAATTTGGTTGCCAAATCTCATGTGTGCAATGCACGTGTACCTTAGTAGTCTAAATGGTGTCTGTGTGTGTTGTGCGTGTTAAACACATTGTACGTATGATACGTCTCCAACGTATCTATATTTTTTTATTATTCCATGCTATTATAATATCTATTTTGGATGTTTATGGGCTTTATTATGCACTTTTATATTATTTTTGGGACTAACCTACTAACCCAGAGCCCAGTGCCAGTTTCTATTTTTTTTCCTATTTCAGTGTTTCGAAGAAAAGGAATATCAAACGGAGACCAAACGGAATGAAACCTTCGGGAGAGTTATTTTTGGAACGGAAGCAATCCAGGAGACTTGGAGTTTACGTCAGTGAAGCTTCGAGGTGGCCACGAGGCAGGGAGGCGCGCCTGCCCCCTGAGCGCGCCCCCCACCCTCGTGGGCCCCTCGTGGCTCCCCTCACCGACTTCTTTCGCCTATATATATATATCCCTAAAAACATCGGGGAGCAGAATAGATCAGGGGTTCCGCTGCCAGAAGCCTCCGTAGCCACCGAAAGCCAATCTAGACCCGTTCTGGAACCTTGCCGGAGGGGGGAATCCCTCTCCGGTGGCCATCTTCATCATCCCGGCGCTCTCCATGACGAGGAGGGGGTAGTTCTGTAACACCCACAATGCGGCTATATCTCCCACATGTCGGGGCACGACTTAGAGGCATAGCCGCATGGTAGGCATGTCGCAAGAGGGGTAATCTTTACACATCCCATGTACTGAATAAGAAAGGGATAAAGAGTTGGCTTACAATCGCCACTTCACACAATACATAAGTAATTCATACAACATCCAAAATACAATCAATGTCCGACTACAGAACCAAAATAAAAGAAGACAACCCCAAATGCTAGATCCCCGATCGTCCCAACTGGGCCCCACTACTGATCAACATGAAACAAAACAAAACAACGATCAAGATCTTCATCAAGCTCCCACTTGAGCTCGGTTGCGTCACCTGCACTAGTATCATCGGCACCTGCAACTGTTTGGAAGTATCTGTGAGTCACGAGGACTCAGCAATCTCACACCCACGAGATCAAGACTATTTAAGCTTATGGGTAGGAAAGGGTAGTGAGGTCGAGTTGCAGCAAGTGCTAAGCATATATAGTGGCTAACATACGCAAATAAGAGCGAGAAGAGAAGCAGCGCACGGTCGTGAAGCTAGAAATGATCAAGAAGTGATCCTGAAACTACTTACGTTCAAGCATAACACAAGAACTGTGTTCACTTCCCGGACTCTGCCGAAAAGAGACCATCACGAGTACACACACGGTTGATTCATTTTAATTAAGTTAAGTGTCAAGTTCTCTACAGCCGGACATTAACAAATTCCCATCTGCCCATAACCGCGGGCACGGCTTTCAAAAGTTCAAACCCTACAGGGGTGTCCCAACTTAGCCCATCACAAGCTCTCACGGTCAACGAAGGATATTCTTCTCCTGGGAAGACCCGATCAGTCTCGGAATCTCGGTTACAAGACATTTTGACAATGGTAAAACAAGACCAGCAAGACCGCCCGATGCGCCGACATCCCGATAGGAGCTGCACATATCTCGTTCTCGGGGCAACACCGGATGAGACATCCTATGAGTAAAACCAAACCACAAGTTTCCCCGAGGTGGCCCCGCGGTCTACTCGGTTTGGACCAACACTTAGACAAGCACTGGCCCAGGGGGGTTAAATAAAGATGACCCTGGGGTTGGTCGACCCAAGGGAAGGGTAGGTGGTGGTGAGGCAAATGGTAAAACCAAGGTTGGGCCTTGCTGGAGGAGTTTTATTCAAAGTGAACTGTCAAGGGGTCCCCATAACACCCAACCGTGTAAGGAACGCAACATCAAGGAACATAACACCGGTATGACGGAAACTAGGGTGGCAAGAGTGGAACAAAACACCAGGAATAAGGCCGAGTCTTCCACCCTTTACCAAGTATATAGATGCATTAATTAAAATAAGGGGTATTGTGATATCCCAACATATCCATGTTCCAAACATGGAACAAACTTCATATTCACCTGCAACTAACAACGCTATAAGAGGGGCTGAGCAAAGCGGTAACATAGCCAAACAATGGTTTGCTGGGAAGGTGGGTTAGAGGCTTGACATGGCAATATGGGAGGCATAATATGGCAAGTGGTAGGTGGAGCAACATAGCGGTAGAACGAACAACTAGCAAAGCAAAGATAGAAGTGATTTCGAGGGTATGGTCATCTTGCCTGAGATCCCGCAAGGAAGAAGAACGAGTCCATGAAGAAGACAAATGGATGTAGTCGAACGGATCCTCACAAACGCGACGTTAACGGAACTAACCCAAAGAAGCAACACCGGAAAGAAGCAAACAACATGGTAAACAACCATCACATAAACATGGCATGATGCATGATACGTCTCCAACGTATCTATAATTTTTGATTGCTCCATGCTATATTATCTACTGTTTTGGACTATATTGGGCTTTATTTTCCACTTTTATATTATTTTTGGGACTAACCTATTAACCGGAGGCCCAGCCCAGAATTGTTGTTTTTTGTCTATTTCAGTGTTTCGGAGAAACAGATATCAAACGGAGTCCAAACGGAATAAAATCTTCGGAAACGTGATTTTCTCATCAGATAAGATCCAGGAGACTTGGACTCCCTGTCAAGAAAGCCACGAGGTGGTCACGAGGGTAGGGGCACCCCCCCTAGGGCGCGCCCCCTGCCTCGTGGGCCCCTTGGAGCTCCACCGACGTACTTCTTCCTCCTATATATATCTACGTACCCCCAAACGATCGGGGACGGAGCCAAAAACCTAATTCCACCGCCGCAACTTTCTGTATCCACGAGATCCCATCTTGGGGCCTGTTCCGGAGCTCCGCCGGAGGGGGCATCGATCACGGAGGGCTTCTACATCATCATCCAAGCCTCTCCGATGAAGTGTGAGTAGTTTACTTCAGACCTAAGGGTCCTTAGCTAGTAGCTAGATGGCTTCTTCTCTCTTTTTGGATCTCAATACAATGTTCTCCCCCTCTCTTGTGGAGATCTATTCGATGTAATCTTCTTTTTGCGGTGTGTTTTTTGAGACTGATGAAATGTTGGTTTATGATCCAGCTTATCAATGAATAATATTTGAATCTTCTCTGAATTATTTTATGTATGATTGGTTATCTTTGCAAGTCTCTTCGAATTATCAGTTTGGTTTGGCCTACTTGATTGGTTGTTCTTGCCATGGGAGAAGTGCTTAGCTTTGGGTCCGATCTTGCAGTGTCCTTTCCCAGTGACAGAAGGGGAAGCAAGGCACGTATTGTATCATTGCCATCGAGGATAACAAGATGGTTTTTTTTATCATATTGCATGAAACTATCCCTCTACATCATGTCATCTTGCTTAAGGCGTTACTCTGTTTTTAACTTAATACTCTAAATGCATGCTAGATAGCGGTCGATGAGTGGAGTAATAGTAGTAGATGCAGAATCGTTTCAGTCTACTTCTCTCGGACGTGATGCCTATATACATGATCATACCTAGATATTCTCAACTATGCTCAATTCTGTCAATTGCTCAACAGTAATTTGTTCACCCACCATAGAATACTTATGCTCTTGAGAGAAGCCACTAGTGAAACCTATGGCCCCCGGGTCTCTTTCTTATCATATCAATCTCCATCACTTTGTTATTGCTTTACTTTTACTTTGCCTTTTACTTTTTACTTTGCATCTTTATACCAAAAATACCAAAAATATTATTTACCATATCTATCAGATCTCACTTTCGTAAGTGACCGTGAAGGGATTGACAACCCCTAAGCATGTTGGTTGCGTTGAGCTATTGTTTTTGTGTAGGTACAAGGGACTTGAGCATAGCCTCCTACTGGATTGATACCTTGGTTCTCAAAAACGGAGGGAAATACTTACGCTACTTTGCTGCATCATCCTCTCCTCTTCGGGGAAATCCAACGCAGTGCTCAAGAGGTAGCAAGAAGAATTTCTGGCGTCGTTGCCGGGGAGTCTACGCAAAAGTCAACATACCAAGTACGCATCACAATCCCTATCTCCTGCATTACATTATTTGTCATTTGCCTCTCGTTTCCCTCTCCCCCACTTCACCCTTGTCGTTTTATTCGCCCCCTCTCTCTATCCTAACTCTCTATTTGCCTCTTTTTGCCCGTTTGCTTTTTGTTTGCTCGTGTGTTGGATTGTTTCTTTATCGCGATGGCTCTACCTAGATTCGATGATCTTCACCTTAAAAGGTTAGAGGAGATCGAAAACAATGTCAGGAAGTTTATGGTTTTACAATTTGAGCATAATAATTTCTTTAGAAATGAGCTTAAGGAACAAAAAAGTTTCATGAATTATATGAATAAAGATCTCGATGATCTGTCTAAAGAATTTGAAGGTGTAAGATCCCAAATTGCTCGTCTTGAAAAATTAACTGCTAAAATTTCGGATATGCAAGCCACCTTAGTCAATAAGATGGCCGCCAAACCGGATTCCTATGAAAATCAAGATGAAGATCTAAAAGTTATTGATGTGTCTCCTATTAAATCTTTGTTTTACAATATAAATTTTGATGAAACTGAATATGATCCACCTTTACCTAGAAGACGTTCTAAAAATTCGGAGTATTTAGATCTTGATGATGAAATTGATGAAAGTGGGACTAAAAGAAATAAAACTCTAGATGTTGCTAAACCCACTATATTGGATTTCAAGGAATTTAATTATGAAAATTTCTCTTTAATTGATTGTATTTCCTTGTTACAATCCGTGCTAAATTCTCCTCATGCTTATAGTCAAAATAAAGCCTTTACCGAACATATCGTTGATGCCTTGATGCAATCTTATGAAGAAAAACTTGAGTTGAAAGTTTCTATCCCTACAAAACTTTATGATGAGTGGGAACCTACTATTAAAATTAAAATTAAAAATTATGAGTTTTATGATTTGTGTGATTTGGGTGCTAGTGTCTCTACTATTCCCAAAACTTCGTGTGGTTTGCTAGATTTTCGTGATTTTGATGATTGCTCTCTAAACTTGCATCTTGCGGATTCCACTATTAAGAAACCTATGGGAAGAATTAATGATATTCTTATTGTTGAAAATAGGAATTATGTGCCCGTAGATTTTATCGTTCTTGATATAGATTGCAATCCTTCTTGCCCTATTATTCCCGGTAGACCTTTCCTTAGAACGGTTGGTGCAATTATTGATATGAAGGAAGGGAATATTAGATTTCAATTTCCATTAAAAAGGGCATGGAACACTTTCCTAGAAAGAAAATAAAATTACCATATGAATCTATCATGAGAGCCACTTATGGATTGCCTACCAAAGATGTCAATACCTAGATCTATTCTTGCTCGTTATGCCTAGCTAGGGGCGTTAAACGATAGCGCTTGTTGGGAGGCAACCCAATTTTATTTTATTTTCCTTGATTTTTGCTCCTGTTTAGTAATAAATAATTTATCTAGCCTCTGTTTTGGTTGTGTTTTTTGTGTTTAAATTAGTGTGTGTGCCAAGTAGAACCGTTGGGAAGACTTGGGGAAAGTCTTGTTGAACTTGCTGTAAAAAACAGAAACTTTAGCGCTCACGAGAACTGCTGTCATTTTTATTTGGAAAGTGCTATTTAGTTAATTCTTTTTGAAGATGTTTAATAGATAAATTCCTCACGTCCATCAATTTATTTTAGAATTTTTGGGGTTCCAGATTTTGCGCTAGCTACAGATTACTACAGATTGTTCTGTTTTTGACTGATTCTGTTTTTCGTGTGTTGTTTGCTTATTTTGATGAATCTATGGCTAGTAAAATAGTTTATAATCCATGGAGAAGTTGGAATACAGTAGGTTTAACACCAATATAAATAAATAATTAGTTCATTACAGTACCTTGAAGTGGTCTATTGTTTTCTTTCGCTAACGGAGCTCACGAGATTTTCTACTTTAAGTTTTGTGTTGTGAAGTTTTCAAGTTTTGGGTAAAGATTTGATGGATTATGGAACAAGGAGTGGCAAGGGCCTAAGTTTGGGGATGCCCATGGCACCCCCAAGATAATCTAAGGACACCTAAAAGCCAAAGTTTGGGGATGCCCCGGAAGGCATCCCCTCTTTCGTCTACTTCTGTCGGTAACTTTACTTGGAGCTATATTTTTATTCACCACATGATATGTGTTTTGCTTGGAGCGTCTTTTATTATTTGAGTCTTTGCTTGTTAGTCTAACACAATCATCCTTGCTGTACACACCTTTGGAGAGAGCCATACATGATTTGGAATTTGATAGAATACTCTATGTGCTTCACTTATATCTTTTGAGCTTTATAGTTTTGCTCTAGTGCTTCACTTATATCTTTTAGAGCACGGTGGTGGATTTGTTTTATAGAAACTATTGATCTCTAATGCTTCACCTAGATTATTTTGAGAGTCTTAATAGCATGGTAATTTGCTTAAAATCTTAATATGCTTGGTATGCAAGATTAATAATAAAACTTTCTTATGAGTGTGTTGAATACTAAGAAAAGTTTGATGCTTGATGATTGTTTTGAGATATGGAGGTAATAATATCAAAATCATGCTAGATGAGTAGTTGTGAAATTGATAAATACTTGTGTTGAGGTTTGCAAGTCCCGTAGCATGCACGTATGGTAAACGTTATGCAACAAATTTGAAACATGAGGTTTATTTGATTGTCTTCCTTATGAGTGGCGGTCGGGGACGAGCGATGGTCTTTTCCTACCAATCTATCCCTCTAGGAGCATGCGCGTAGTGCTGAGGTTTTTGATGACTTGTAAATTTTTGCAATAAGTATGTGAGTTCTTTATGACTAATGTTGAGTCCATGGATTATACGCACTCTCACCCTTCCATTCTTGCTAGCCTCTTCGGTACTGTGCATTGCCCTTTCTCACATTGAGAGTTGGCACAAACTTCGCCGGTGCATCCAAACCCCGTGATATGATATGCTCTTTCACACATAAACCTCCTTATATCTTCCTCAAAACAGCCACCATACCTACCTATCATGGCATTTCCATAGCCATTCCGAGATATATTGCCATGCAACTTTCCACCATTCCATTTATTATGACACGCATCATCATTGTCATATTGCTTTGCATGATCATGTAGTTGACATCGTATTTGCGGCAAAGCCACCATTCATAATTATTCCATACATGTCACTCTTGATTCATTTCATATCCCGGTACACCGTCGGAGGCATTCATATAGAGTCATCTTTGTTCTAGTATCGAGTTGTAATCATTGAGTTGTAAATAAATAGAAGTGTGATGATCATCATTATTAGAGCATTGTCCCAAGTGAGGAATAAATAAATAAATAAATAAATAAAAGAAAGGCCATAAAAAAGAGAAGGCCCCAAAAAAAGAAAGGCCATAAAAAAGAAAAGGCCAAAAAATGAGAGAAAAAGAGAGAAGGGACAATGTTACTATCCTTTTACCACACTTGTGCTTCAAAGTAGCACCATGATCTTCATAGTAGAGAGTCTCTCATGTTATCACTTTCATATACTAGTGGGAATTTTTCATTATAGAACTTGGCTTGTATATTCCAACAATGGGCCTCCTCAAGTGCCCTAGGTCTTCGTGAGCAAGCAAGTTGGATGCACACCCACTAGTTTCTTTTGTTGAGCTTTCATACATTTATAGCTCTGGTGCATCCGTTGCATGGCAATCCCTACTCCTTGCATTAACATCAATCGGTGAGCATCTCCATAGCCCATTGATTAGCCTCGTTGATGTGAGACTTTCTCCTTTTTTTGTCTTCTCCACATAACCCCCTCACTATATTCTATTCCACCCATAGTGCTATATCCATGGCTCGCGCTCATGTATTGCGTGAAAGTTTATAAGTTTGAGATTACTAAAGTATGAAACAATTGCTTGGCTTCTCATCGGGGTTGTGCATGATGAGAGCATTCTTGTGTGACGAAAATGAAACATGACTAAACTATATGATTTTGTAGGGATGAACTTTCTTTGGCCATGTTATTTTGAGAAGACATAATTGCTTAGTTAGTATGCTTGAAGTATTATCATTTTTATGTCAATATGAAATTTTATCTTGAATCTTTCGGATCTGAATATTCATACCACAATTAAGAAGAATTACATTAAAATTATGCCAAGTAGCACTCCGCATCAAAAATTCTCTTTTTATCATTTACCTACTCGAGGACGAGCAGGAATTAAGCTTGGGGATGCTTGATACGTCTCCAACGTATCTATAATTTTTGATTGCTCCATGCTGTATTATCTATTGTTTTGGACTATATTGTGCTTTATTTTCCACTTTTATATTATTTTTGGGACTAACCTATTAACCGGAGGCCCAACCCAGAATTGTTGTTTTTTGCCTATTTCAGTGTTTCGGAGAAACAGAATATCAAACGGAGTCCAAATGGAATAAAATCTTCGGAAACATGATTTTCTCATTAGATAAGATCCAGGAGACTTGGACCCCCCGTCAAGAAAGCCACGAGGTGGTCACGAGGGTAGGGACACGCCCCCCCTAGGGCGCGCCCCCTGCCTCGTGGGCCCCTCGGAGCTCCACCGACGTACTTCTTCCTCCTATATATATCTACGTACCCCCAAACGATCGGGGACGGAGCCAAAAACCTAATTCCACCGCCGCAACTTTCTGTATCCACGAGATCCCATCTTGGGGCCTGTTCCGGAGCTCCGCCGGAGGGGGCATCGATCACGGAGGGCTTCTACATCATCATCCAAGCCTCTCCGATGAAGTGTGAGTAGTTTACTTCAGACCTACGGGTCCATCGCTAGTAGCTAGATGGCTTCTTCTCTCTTTTTGGATCTCAATACAATGTTCTCCCCCTCTCTTGTGGAGATCTATTCGATGTAATCTTCTTTTTGCGGTGTGTTTGTTGAGACCGATGAATTGTGGGTTTGTGATCCAGTTTATCTATGAATAATATTTGAATCTTCTCTGAATTCTTTTATGTATGATTGGTTATCTTTGCAAGTCTCTTCGAATTATCAGTTTGGTTTGGCCTACTAGATTGGTTGTTCTTGCCATGGGAGAAGTGCTTAGCTTTGGGTTTGATCTTGCGGTGTCCTTTCCCAGTGACAGAAGGGGTAGCAAGGCACGTATTTTATCGTTGCCATCGAGGATAACAAGATGGGGATTTTATCATATTGCATGAAACTATCCCTCTACATCATATCATCTTGCTTAAGGCGTTACTCTGTTTTTAACTTAATACTCTAGATGCATGCTGGATAGCGGTCGATGAGTTGAGTAATAGTAGTAGATGCAGAATCGTTTCGGTCTACTTGTCTCTGACGTGATGCCTATATACATGATCATACTTAGATATTCTCATAACTATGCTCAATTCTGTCAATTGCTCAACAGTAATTTGTTCACCCACCGTAGAATACTTTTGCTCTTGAGAGAAGCCACTAGTGAAACCTATGGCCCCCGGGTCTCTTTCTTATCATATCAATCTCCATCACTTTATTATTGCTTTACTTTTACTTTGCCTTTTACTTTTTACTTTGCATCTTTATACCAAAAATACCAAAAATATTATTTATCATATCTATCAGATCTCACTTTTGTAAGTGACCATGGAGGGATTGACAACCCCTAAGCGCGTTCGTTGTGTTGAGTTATTGTTTTTGTGTAGGTACAAGGGACTTGAGCGTAGCCTCCTACTGGATTGATACCTTGGTTCTCAAAAACTGAGGGAAATACTTACGCTACTGAAAGCACAAGTGCTCCCTAGGTGGTTTTGATAATTGATGACAACATATCTCTTGTTGGACTAACATTTCTATCTAGCATGTTTCAGATAAGTTCAACAATGGAGTGGCATGGACTAAAGGTTGTGGGAACTCCTTCAAGATGCTAAGGACAAAGGATTGGCTAAAGCTTAAAGCTCAAGACTCCTCATTTTATATTTTAGTGATCCAAGATCACATTGAGTCTTTAGGAAAAGCCAATACTATCAAGGAGGGATGAGGTGTTGCTTAATGAGCCTCTTGCTTCATGTGCTTAGTGATATGCTCCAAAACCCTCAACTACTTTCCCATTTCCACATATGACCTAAACCCTAAGCCAAACTCGGTCCTACCGATTCTTCCTTTCCGGCGCCACCGAGTTTCACTTGTCATAAGCCACTGCCAAACCCTAATCTGTTCGGTCTCACCGATGGGATCTCGGTCTCACCGAGATGGGCTTGCAAACTCTCTGTTACCCATTGCAATATTCTCGGTCCCACTGAGATATGCAATCGGTCCCACCGAGTTTGCTTGACCAAATCTCAGATTCACTTATTACCCAAATCGGTCCCACCGAGTTTGAGTAATCGGTCAAACCGAGTTTTGGATTTACCCTAACCCTAGCACATCTGTCCCACCGAGTTGATCTAGTCGGTCCCACCGAAAATCTCTAACGGTCACTAGTTTACCTTTTCGGTCCGACCGAGTTTGTTGATTCGGTCCCACCGAGATTGGAAAACTGTGTGTAACGGTTGGATTTTGTGTGGAGGCTATATATATCCCTCCACCTCCTCTTCATTCGTGGAGAGAGCCATCAGACTAAGCCTACACTTCCAGCATCCTATTTCTGAGAGAGAACTACCTACTCATGTGTTGAGGCCAAGATATTCCATTCCTACCATATGAATCTTGATCTCTAGCCTTCCCCAAGTTGCTTTCCACTCAAATCTTCTTTCCACAAAATCCAAATCCTATGAGAGAGAGTTGAGTGTTGGGGAGACTATCATTTGAAGCACAAGAGCAAGGAGTTCATTACCTACACACCATTTGTTACTTCTTGGAGAGTGGTGTCTCCTAGATTGGCTAGGTGTCACTTGGGAGCCTCCGACAAGATTGTGGAGTTGAACCAAGGAGTTTGTAAGGGCAAGGAGATCGCCTACTTCGTGAAGGTCTACCGCTAGTGAGGCAAGTCCTTCATGGGCGATGGCCATGGTGGGATAGACAAGGTTGCTACTTCGTGGACCCTTTGTGGGTGGTTGCTTCTTCGTGGACCCTTTGTGGGTGGAGCCCTCCGTGGACTCGCGCAACTGTTACCCTTCGTGGGTGGAGCCCTCCATGGACTCGCGCAACCATTACCCTTCGTGGGTTGAAGTCTCCATCAACGTGGATGTAGGATAGCACCACCTATCCGAACCACGGGAAAAACATCCGTGTCTCCAATTGCGTTTGATTTCTCTAAACCCTTCCCCTTACATTCTTGCAAGTTGCATGCTTTACTTTCCGCTGCCTATACACTCTTTGCATACTTGCTTGATATGTATTGTGAATGTTGAAATTATGCCTAAACTCCACTTAAACTAAAAAAGCTTAAAAATTGCAACCTTAGCATTAAGTGTCTAATCACCCCCCCCCTCTAGACACATCTACTTCAAGATCCTACAAGTGGTATCAGAGCTTTGGTCTCCATTGCCTTGGTTTAATCACCATTGGAGGAAGATGGATGTGTCTACTTTAGGGAGTCTTAGACATAGAGTACCTATTCTTGATGGAGAGCATTTTCGTGAGTGGAAAAATGAGATGCTTGTAATCTTCAATCAATATCATTTGAACAAGTATATTGCTAGTCCTTGTGCTCCTCATATTGATCCTTTGCATCCTACCCTAGATGAAGATATTGACATGATTCGCAATCTTAGAACTATTGAGCTCATCATTAGAGGATTGCCCAAAAATTTGATTACTAGTTTGCCTACTCTTAATTGTGCCTATAGTATGTGGAAATTTCTTGAGGAACGATTTCTTGATCATTCCTTGAAAACTTTGGATGAAATTCTCCATAAATCTATTGCCTTGAGTAAGATGAACTCTAGTGATTCTAGTTTTGGTAATTGTCTATTTGAACTTACCAATCTTAAG
Source organism: Triticum aestivum (assembly GCF_018294505.1). NCBI lineage: Eukaryota > Viridiplantae > Streptophyta > Magnoliopsida > Poales > Poaceae > Triticum > Triticum aestivum. The sequence continues at coordinate 307,786,424 of NC_057794.1, forward strand.
CATGCTAAAGGAGATGTTGGAATCATTAGTGATATCATATTCGAAGCTATAAGAATTCATAAAAGTGACCACTTTGATGATCATTTATCTAATGAATTACCCTCTCTAGGAAATGATGAGTCACAAGATCATGATGAACATGGATACTATGATGATGATGATGATGATGATAGTGACTTCGATCTTGATGATGCAATGAGACATTTTGGTCTTATGGCAAATCTTCGGGGATATGAATCAGGAGGAAAGGAATGGGTTCTTGATAGTGGATGTACTGATCATATGACCGGAGATGAAGAGATGTTTCGTGAGCTTGCTGAAAATGACGGCCCTTGAAAATATGTCACCTTTGGTGATAATTCAAAGGGTAAAGTGGTTGGCCTTGGTAAGGTGGCCATCTCACATGATAGTTCCATTCAAAATGTCATGCTCGTTGAATCTCTTGGCTACAACTTACTTTCAGTATCTAGACTTGCTGATTTCGGTTTGAATGTCCTATTTACTGAGGTAGATTGCCAAGTATTTCGTCGAGACAATCATAAAATGGTCTTTACCGGTATGCGTAGAGGTGATCTTTACATTGTCGATTTCTCTAAAAAGGCACAACCTAAAACTTGCTTTGTTGCTAAATCCTCAAAAGGTTGGTTGTGGCATAGACAACTAGGTCACGTTGGCATGAGAAACCTTGACAAGCTTATTAAAGGAAATCATATCCTTGGAGTTAACGATGTCATATTTGATAAGGATAGACTTTGCAGTGCTTGTCAAGCAGGTAAACAGGTTGGAGGAAGACATCCCGTAAAGAACATCATGACCACAAGGAGGCCACTCGAGCTACTTCATATGGATCTTTTTGGTCCCAACGCCTACAAGAGTCTCGGTGGAAATTCTTTTGGTCTAGTTATAGTTGATGATTTTTCAAGATTTACGTGGGTGTTCTTTCTTAATGACAAGTCGCAGGTCCAGAAGATCTTTAGAAACTTCGCTAGGAAGGCCCAAAATCAGTTTGACGTGAAGATCAAGAAGGTTCGGAGTGACAACGGAACGGAGTTCAAGAACACAAATGTGGACACCTTTCTTGACGAAGAAGGGATTTCACACGAGTTCTCAGCTACGTACACACCTCAACAAAATGGAGTTGTTGAGAGGAAGAACCGGACGCTCATCGAAATGGCAAGAACGATGCTTGATGAATACAAGATGCCGAAACACTTTTGGGCAGAAGCGGTTGAGACAGCTTGTCACACAACAAATCGCTTGTATCTTCACAAGCTACTCGGCAAGACGGCATACGAGCTTCTCACCGGTAACAAACCCCAAGTTGGATACTTTCGAGTATTCGGCTCAAAGTGCTACATTCTTGATAAGCATCATCGTTCAAAGTTTGCTCCTAAATCTCATGAAGGTTTTCTACTTGGTTATGGCTCAAACTCCCACACTTACCGTGTCTACAACAATTTCACCCGAAAGGTTGAAGAGACGGTAGATGTGAAGTTTGATGAATCTAATGGCTCGCAAGTAGAGCAATTGCCAATTGATGTAGGAGACAAAGACCCTTCAGAAGCAATCCAAGACTTGTCCATTGGTAAAATTCGTCCAACGGAGGTGAAGGAGAGTACCTGTTCGTCCAAGTGGAAGCTTCTACTTCACGACAAGGTGAACCAAGAATTGATACGGAAGCATCCACAAGTGGGACACACCAAGATGAAGAAGACGAGGAAGTACATCAAGACGAACATCAACAACCTCCTTCTCCACCACGACAAGAGAACGACAACGTCAACAATGAAGAAGGTCAAGAAGAAGAAGATGAAGAAGATGTTCAACGAAGACCCAAGCAAAAGCTCTCACGAGTTCGAGCAAGAATTGCCAAAGATCATCCCGTCGAGCAAATCCTCAATGATATACAAACCGGGAGAATCACTCGCTCAAAAACTCGTTTAGCTAACTTTTGTGAAAACTATTCATTCATCTCTAGCATTGAACCTATGAAGGTTGAAGAAGCATTGGAAGATCCGGATTGGATAAACGCTATGCATGAAGAGCTACACAAATTTGAGAGAAACCAAGTTTGGACATTGGTTGAGAAGCCCGACAACAACCACAACATCATTGGTACCAAATGGGTGTTTCGCAACAAGCAAGATGAAGATGGACAAGTGGTTCGCAACAAAGCACGTATAGTCGCCCAAGGGTACACACAAGTCGAAGGTATGGACTATGGTGAGACATATGCTCCCGTTGCTAGACTTGCGTCCATTCGCATCTTACTTGCCTATGCTAATCACCATAATATCACCTTGTACCAAATGGACATTAAAAGTGCTTTTCTAAATGGTGAAATAGAGGAGGAAGTTTATGTCAAACAACCTCCCGGCTTTATCAATCCTAAGAAACCAAATCATGTTTAGAAACTTCACAAAGCTCTTTATGGTCTTAAACAAGCTCCTAGAGCATGGTATAAATGCTTGACCAAGTTCCTTACTACAAGTGGTTTTGAAATTGGTAAAATTGATTCTACTCTTTTTACTAAAAGGGTTAATGGAGAACTATTTGTATGCCAAATTTATGTTGATGATATCATATTTGGTTCGACTAACCCTCTCTTTAGTGAAAAATTTGGAAAGCTAATGTCAGAGAAGTTTGAGATGTCTATGATGAGTGAACTCAAATTCTTTCTCGGTTTGCAAATCAAGCAAACTAAGGAAGGTACATTTGTCTCTCAAACAAAGTACACCAAGGACTTATTCAAGAAGTTCAATATGCAAGAATGCAAAGGTATGTCTACACCCATGCCTACTAGTGGACATAATGATTTGACCAAAGATGGTGAACCGGTTGATCAAAAGGTATATCGCTCTATGATTGGTTCATTGTTATACCTATGTGCTTCATGTCCCGATATTATGCTAAGTGTGTGCATGTGTGCACGATATCAAGCTGCTCCTAAAGATTGTCATCTTAAGGCCGTGAAAAGGATAGTGAGATATTTAATCCATACACCAAATTTTGGCATTTGGTATCCTAAGAGGTCTTCTTTTGATCTTGTTGGCTATTCCGACTCAGATTATGCCGGAGACAAGGTTGATAGAAAGTCCACTTCGGGTACTTGTCAATTTCTTGGTAGATCTCTTGTGTCTTGGTCTTCCAAGAAACAAAACTCGGTATCCTTATCCACCGCCGAAGCAGAATACATTGCCACTGGTTCATGTTGTGCTCAATTACTTTGGATGACCCAAACTCTTAAAGATTATGGGATTTATGTGAAACATGTTCCACTGCTTTGTGACAACGAAAGTGCTATCAAAATTGGTCATAATCCTGTACAACATTCTCGAACTAAGCATATTGAAGTTCGTCATCATTTCATTCGAGATCATGTTGCTAAGAGTGATATTAATCTTAAGCATGTACGCACCGATAAGCAATTAGCGGATATATTCACTAAACCACTTGATGAGAAAGTGTTTTGCAGGTTGAGAGGAGAATTGAACATCATTGATGCTTCGAACTTGGAGTAGAAACTCCATTGGATACATGCAAGACATGAGCTTATGACTAATCCATGATATATCTCTTATGATAACTATCTTATGTCTTGGATATATTTGCACCTTGCATGTTGTCTAACCCATGTAGGTGCTTGGTTGAATCTAATTCCATGAGATTGCGACTCACTCACATCTTGAGCAATCTCTACATCACCAAGACTCTACACAATAGTGGTTGAAGACAAGGAAGCACAAAACCATTCAAACATATCCTTTGACAAATTCTATGTTGAGCTTCATGATTGTCATTTTTGGATACACAAGTGCTCTTCCTTGCAATAACTAACCCATGTAGGTAGATGAACTCAAACTCCAAGTGGTGCTCCCAACTCTTAATGAGCTACATCAACCTTGAGCACCCACACAAGTTCAACTACATGAGCAAGAACCACACCACCACCCAAGGTATGTTATTCCATCTTAGAGAAGCTTTACTCCAAGACATGAGTCAAAGCAACTCAACAAGATGTGAATACATCAAGATGCTTAAACGAAAAATGGTAACCCCATTTTGAGCTTAAACGATGAGTATGACTTATGATCAAGTGTTCTCACGTGACTCCTAAGTCAATATACTCTAACATAGGTGACTATGTCACCGCCCAACTCTAGATGAAGCTCTCTTGTGTTCTTTCTTTGTGTTATTGCATTTGTCTCATGCATGTTTATTTTCTTTCTCTTTTTCAAAAACAAAAAAAAACTTCATCTAGATCTTTCAGTTTCTTCTCTTTTCTCTTTGTTTTTTGTTCTGCGTTTTCTGCATTTAATTCCTTGCAAATCCTTCAGGTAATTCATTGCAAATCTTTGTGAGGTCCTACATGTCTAGTGAGCTGAGGTGACAAGTGTTTTTCTCTGTGTAAACTCGGTTTCACCGACTTGCAATTTTCGGTCCAACTGAATCTTTTCGGTACCACCGAAATATGCCACTCGGTGCCACCAACTTTGCAATCAGAAAAACAGTTTGCCACTTGTTCTACATTTCTTCTGATCCAGCTCCACTCAATGAATCTTGTCCTCTACAAGCATCACAATTTTATCCTTTGCTTTGTGCTGAGTCTCAAGGACCAAACCTATACGGCGGATTCCAGAAAGCCCTTCTTGGAAATTGATGTCAAAGGGGGAGAAAGAGATCACATCAAAGCTCAAGGGGGAGAGAAAGTCAAGGGGGAGAGAAAATCTCAAGGATCCCAGATGTTGTTAAGGGAAGCTCAAGGGGGAGAGAAAGTCTCAAGGATCCCAGATGTTGTTAAGGGGGAGAGAGAGATTTCCAGGGAGAGAAAGTCTCAAGGATCCCAGATGCTTGATGTTCAAGAGGAGAGATGTCACATGTCTTTTGGGGGGAAAGACATGTATTTGCATTAAGTTCTATCCATTTGTATCTTTCAAGCTCTGATTTTTTGTTCCCTATCTTCTCCCAATATCCCATGTAAGATTCAGGGGGAGCAAGACACCTAAGGGAAAGAAATCAGTCAAATTCATTGCATATCTTTATTCTTGGGGACATGTTGAATCCAATGTGGTACCGAGTACTTACTCTCTACATGTCATCCCAGTCTTGGTATTCTTGTGGTTTCTTTTGTTTGCTCTGGCTAGTGGATGTACATGTATTATCTAACTTTGTTTGTGCAGGTTCATTTCATCCTAAGCCAACTCAAGACCACAAGGTAAGTATATGCATCAAAATCATGAATGTGAGGAGTTCTTGCTTATGTACATACTGTTTGCAAGAAGGACTCATGAGCATGAAGGTATTTTCCTTGATAATCTTTTGCTCTGATGCATATGGCCAAGATACATGTAACACATTGCCTACTCTGTCATGGTTATGCTCTCACATGCCTCTATATTTCATATTTACATGAGTGCATACATGTAGGGGGAGCCTATGCTTGTTACATGTCCTTCCAAAGCTTTACTTGCTGTTCTTTATATCTTTATCTAAAGCTTTGATGTATGTTGTCATCAATTACCAAAAAGGGGGAGATTGAAAGCACAAGTGCTCCCTAGGTGGTTTTGATAATTGATGACAACATATCTCTTGTTGGACTAACATTTCTATCTAGCATGTTTCAGATAAGTTCAACAATGGAGTGGCATGGACTAAAGGTTGTGGGAACTCCTTCAAGATGCTAAGGACAAAGGATTGGCTAAAGCTTAAAGCTCAAGACTCCTCATTTTATATTTTAGTGAACCAAGATCACATTGAGTCTTTAGGAAAAGCCAATACTATCAAGGAGGGATGAGATGTTGCTTAATGAGCCTCTTGCTTCATGTGCTTAGTGATATGCTCCAAAACCCTCAACTACTTTCCCATTTCCACATATGACCTAAACCCTAAGCCAAACTCGGTCCTACCGATTCTTCCTATCCGGCGCCACCGAGTTTCACTTGTCATAAGCCACTGCCAAACCCTAATCAGTTCGGTCTCACCGATGGGATCTCGGTCTCACCGAGATGGGCTTGCAAACTCTCTGTTACCCATTGCAATATTCTCGGTCCCACCGAGATATGCAATCGGTCCCACCGAGTTTGCTTGACAAAATCTCAGATTCACTTATTACCCAAATCGGTCCCGCCGAGTTTGAGTAATCGGTCAAACCGAGTTTTGGATTTACCCTAACCCTAGCACATCGGTCCCACTGAGTTGATCTAGTCGGTTCCACCGAAAATCTCTAACGGTCACTAGGTTTACCTTTTCGGTCCGACTGAGTTTGTTGATTCGGTCCCACCGAGATTGGAAAATTGTGTGTAACGGTTGGATTTTGTGTGGAGGCTATATATATCCCTCCACCTCCTCTTCATTCATGGAGAGAGCCATCAGACTAAGCCTACACTTCCAGCATCCTATTTCTGAGAGAGAACTACCTACTCATGTGTTGAGGCCAAGATATTCCATTCCTACCATATGAATCTTGATCTCTAGCCTTCCCCAAGTTGCTTTCCACTCAAATCTTCTCTCCACAAAATCCAAATCCTATGAGAGAGAGTTGAGTGTTGGGGAGACTATCATTTGAAGCACAAGATCAAGGAGTTCGTTGCCTACACACCATTTGTTACTTCTTGGAGAGTGGTGTCTCCTAGATTGGCTAGGTGTCACTTGGGAGCCTCCGACAAGATTGTGGAGTTGAACCAAGGAGTTTGTAAGGGCAAGCAGATTGCCTACTTCGTGAAGATCTACCGCTAGTGAGGCAAGTCCTTCATGGGCGATGGCCATGGTGGGATAGACAAGGTTGCTACTTCGTGGACCCTTTGTGGGTGGTTGCTTCTTCGTGGACCCTTTGTGGGTGGAGCCCTCCGTGGACTCGTGCAACCGTTACCCTTCGTGGGTGGAGCCCTCTGTGGACTCGCGCAACCGTTACCCTTCGTGGGTTGAAGTCTCCATCAACGTGGATGTAGGATAGCACCACCTATCCGAACCACGGGAAAAACATCCATGTCTCCAATTGCGTTTGATTTCTCTAAACCCTTCCCCTTACATTCTTGCAAGTTGCATGCTTTACTTTCCGCTGCCTATACACTCTTTGCATACTTGCTTGATATGTATTGTGAATGTTGAAATTATGCCTAAACTCCACTTAAACTGAAAAAGCTTAAAAATTGCAACCTTAGCATTAAGTGTCTAATCACCCCCCCCCCTCTAGACACATCTACTTCAAGATCCTACAGCTACTTTGCTGCATCATCCTTTCCTCTTCGGGGAAGTCCAACACAGTGCTCAAGAGGTAGCAATGCACAACCAAGTATGATGCATGTCCGGTTTAATGAGGCATGGCATGGCAAAGTGCACAAGCAAAACCACAAGTTAAGTGGAGCTCAATATGCAACGAGTTGCATATTGACGAAACACCACAACAATTATTTAGTTCTCTCCCGTTTAAGTACTCAACAACATTAAATGTTTGTTAGCATGGCAAGGGGTGAAGCATAAGTAAACTACACATCTAGGCAAGTTTAAATGAGGCCGGAACAACAAGCAACAAGTCCGGAAAAACCTCATGTGCAATATTTTAGGTTTGGTACTGTTCTGCCCTAAACACAATTTTAGAGCTGTTAAACATGCAAAGCAAGTACACATGTTAAACTAGGCATTTTTCTACCCCAAATACACATAAAGTTTATTAAATTTGGAGCTACGATTATTTAGTTATGAATTAAACCATTTTAGCATGTTATTAGGGCAAATTTAATCAAACAACATTTTAAACATTTTAAACATGCATGAAAGTTGGATATTATGAAACTATACAAGATTCTAAGCATTTTTCATATATAAATCATTTTAAACTGATGCACGGATGACGAGTTATAATATGCATGAAGTCTAGGGGGCTTCGTGTAAAACTGGTTATCTCTGGATAAATGGACAAATTGTAGAACGGGAAAAAAAACATGCCATGGGCCAAAACTCGCAGGACCAGAAGTGCATAGGGGAGGCGCTGGAGGGGCTGCTCACATCGGGCCAACAGGCCGAAGGGGGAGCAGGATGGTGGGCCGGCGGATCTGGGCCGCGGAGACGCAGCCCACGCAGACGCGATCAACGGTGACGGGCGAGCTCCTCCTGCTCGAAGCAGAGGCGGGAACAGGCACGGCGGCGGCGGTGGTCCGGCAAGGACGTCGACGGGGCAAGGCGGGGAAGCCCGGGAACGAGCAGATCGGTGCGTGGGGAGCTCGGATTCGGCGCCGGACGCGGTCAATGGTGACGGGCGAGGCCGAGGAGACCGGCGACGAGCTCGGCGGTGGCTCCTGCAAAAATGGTGGCAGCGCATGGCTTAGAGCAAAGGAAGAGCAAGGGAGAAAGGAGATGGGGAAGGAGCAGGGCGGCACGAACGGCCTGCTGGTGCTCGTCGGCGGCGTCTCAGGTGGCCGGCGAAGCGAGGCAAATCGAGACGGCGGCGGGGCTCTGGATCGAGGGGCTCCTCCCCTCGAACCAGATCGGGAGCAAGGAAGCGGGAGGTGCTCAAGCCCTGTATGGGCTCGGGCGGGCCCCGCACGGGCCTGAGCGGGCCGCGGTGGATGGGGACGCTGGAGGGGTGACGTGGCGCATCGTGGATGGCCAGGAGCGGCGGCGCTGGCGGCTTCTACCCTCAGGGACGGCGCCAAGTGGCGGAGAAGGGGCGGCCAGTGCTGAAAACGAGGTGGGAGGTGGCGGCTGAGGGTAGGGGGAGGATAGGTTGCCTGAAATGGACAAGGGGGTATCCATATATAGCAAAAGAGCTAGGGTTAGGGGATTTAGGGGGGTTTTCGGACCCTCCAATCGTGATCCGATGGCTCCGGTCGGAGTGGGGATTTGGTGTGCTATGAAGAGGAGGTTGGGCTGAGATGAGAGGGAAGGAGTGCAGCCCGGCAACTGTTTCCGGAGATCGAAAACGTCCGACGTAAAGACCGGCTACTATTGCCGCTATAGTTATCCGTTGGGGCGTCAAACAGACTCCGAATGCGATGAAATTTGGCAGGAGGTCTACCGGCAACATAACAACAGCGCGTGCCAACTTTCATCCCATTCCGAGAACATTTTTCGGCCACTTATAAAATAATATTTCAGACGTGCCGCGGGAGCGTGCAAGTGTGTCAGGGCTCAGTACGGACAACGGAGAGAACGGGGAGACCCGAATGGATGCAAGTTTTGAAAACATGATGATGCAATGCACATGATGACATGGCAAGATGCGACACGCAAGCAAATGACATGGCGACAACAGCGAATAACTGGAAGACACCTGGCGCGTCGGTCTCGGGGCGTTACAAGTTCTCCCTCGAGGCTAAGGGTATGTACCAGTAGCTATGTGTTTGATCTCTCTCTCTCTCTCTCGTGTTCTTGAGTTGGCACGATCTTGACGTATCGCGAGCTTTGCTATTATAGTTGGATCCTATGATGTTTCTCCCCCTCTACTCTCTTGTAATGGATTGAGTTTTCCCTTTGAAGTTATCTTATCGGATTGAGTCTTTAAGGATTTGAGAACACTTGATGTATGTCTTGCACGTGCTTATCTGTGGTGACAATGGGATATCATGTGATCTGCTTGATGTATGTTTTGGTGATCAACTTGCGAGTTCCCTCATGAACTTATGCATAGGGGTTGGCACACGTTTTCGTCTTGACTCTCCGGTAGAAACTTTGGGGCACTCTTTGAAGTTCTTTGTGTTGGTTGAATAGATGAATCTGAGATTGTGTGATGCATATTGTATAATCATACCCATGGATACTTGAGGTGACATTGGAGTACCTAGGTGACATTAGGGTTTTGGTTGATTTGTGTCTTAAGGTGTTATTCTAGTATGAACTCTAAGATAGATCGAACGGAAAGAATAGCTTCGTGTTATTTTACTACGGACTCTTGAATAGATCGATCAGAAAGGATAACTTTGAGGTGGTTTTCGTTTGTTCTCCGCTATTAGTGACTTTGGAGTGACTCTTTGTTGCATGTTGAGGGATAGTTATATGATCCAATTATGTTATTATTGTTGACAGAACTTGCACTAGTGAAAGTATGAACCCTAGGCCTTGTTTCCTAGCATTGCAATACCATTTACGCTCACTTTTACCACTTGCTACCTTGCTGTTTTTATATTTTCAGATTACAAAAACCTATACCTACCATCCATATTGCACTTGTATCACATCTCTTCGCCGAACTAGTGCACCTATACAATTTACCATTGTATTGGCTGTGTTGGGGACACAAGAGACTCTTCGTTATTTGGTTGCAGGGTTGTTTGAGAGAGAACATCTTCATCCTACGCCTCCCACGTATTAATAAACCTTAGGTCATCCACTTGAGGGAAATTTACTATTGTCCTACAAACCTCTGCACTTGGAGGCCCAACAACGTCTACAAGAAGAAGGTTGTGTAGTAGACATCAAGCTCTTTTCTGGCGCCGATGCCGGGGAGGTTAGCGCTTGAAGGTATATCTTTAGATCTTGCAATCGAATCTTTTGGTTTCTTGTTTTATCACTAGTTTAGTTTATAAAAGAAAACTACAAAAAATGAAATTGAGTTTGCCTCATACGCTTCATCTTTTTAATATCTTTCGTGAGAATGATGGAAAGGAAAATTGTGCTCAAGTGCTAGAAGAAGAAGTCTATAGAATGTTTGGCACTAAATCTTTGAATGATGAGCATGATTGCAATGTTATTAGTATGAACTCTTTGAATATCCATAGTACTAATGATGATTGCACTAGTTATGATGAAAATATCTCTTATAAGCATGTTGATTTTTGTGGAGTGCATAGAGTTTGCAAGTACATACCAAGCAGGGAAGATACATTTTGCAGGAGGCATAAGTATTTGGAAACTAAATGGTTGCAAGAGAGGCTAGATGTTAGTGCTGAAAATTTAAAATATATTAGCCATACCTGTGAACTTTGCAATGAACATGGTCATTTAAATATCAAATGCAAATTGTTTCATGATTGAATCGTGTCCAAAAATTGTAATGACTTGATTTCCCTTGCACATCATAATGAACTTAGTTTGCTTTTGGGTTATGAAGAAATGAAACATCAAACTAAGCATATTCCAGAATATAACCTTGAGAAATTCCTCGATATTGATCTAAAAGAAATTTATATGTATTGTGCGGTGAATTGCATTGAAAATCCTTATATTGCCAATTACATAAAGAAAAGAAAACAAATAGAAGATGAAGAGAATACTAACAAAATGGAAGAGACTTCCCAATATTCTCCTATTATTTCTTATGATGAATCAGGTAACGAGGAGGAGCCTTCTATTCAACCAATCTCATTAATAAGGAGCTCCAAAAAGAGGATTGAACCCACACATGATGTGAAGAAAAAAAGAAAATACAGAGAAGTAAAGGTAGAAAGGTATCTCTCCCAAATGATGTTGCTCCTATTTCTCATTGTGATGATGATAATTGCTATACTATTGGTGCTATCCATACTATTAATGATGAGAGTGATTATGCTTATGATATGAAAAGGCCCAAGCTTGGGGATGCTATGTTTGATGAGAATGACATGTTTGAGAATATATTTGCTGCAATTAATGTTTGTCACAAGCTTGGGGATGCTATGTTTAATGAAGATGATATTTTTAGCCTCCCAAGTTTTGATGAGCAAAGTTATTATGATGATAGCATGCCTCCTATTTATGATGATTATTGCGATGACGCTTATGCTATAAAGAGTAGTGATGATTATATTTATAAAACTTGTCATGATTATGATTACCCTTTTTCTGAATACTACTCTTTTAATGTGGAAACAATTTATAGTATTCGAGTCTCTTATGATACTCCCACTATTTCGAATGAGAAGAATTTTGCTTATGTGGAGAGTAATAAAATTTCTATGCTTGTAGATCATGAAAAGAATGCTTTAAGTGTTGGTTATATTGTTGAATTCATCCATGATGATACTGAAAATTATTATGAGGGAGGAATATATGCTTGTAGGAATTGCAATAATATCAAGTTTCCTCTCTATGTGCATAAAGTTTTAAAGTTATGCTTGTTTTGCCTTCCTATGCAAGTTGATTATTGCTCCCATAAATTGTTTGCTCACAAAGTCCCTATGCACAGGAAGAGGGTTAGACTTAAATGTGCTAGTCATATTATTCATGATTCTCTCTTTATGTTTCAATTCTTATCCTTTATGTGAGCATCATTGAAATCATCATGTCTAGCTAGGGGCGTTAAACGATAGCGCTTGTTGGGAGGCAACCCAATTTTATTTTTGCTCCTTGCTTTTTGTTCCTGTTTAATAATAAATTAATCATCTAGCCTCTGTTTTGTTTGTGTTTTTTGTGTTCAATTAGTGTTTGTGCCAAGTAGAACCGTTGGGAAGACTTAGGGAAAGTCTTTTTAATCTTGTTGTAAAGAAACAGAAACTTTAGCGCTCACGAGAATTGCTGCCATTTTTATTTGCAAAGCTCTATTTAGTTAATTATTTTTGCAGATGATTAATAGATAAATTCCTCACGTCCAGAAATTTATTTTAGAATTTTTGGGGTTCCAGAAGTTTGCGTTAGCTACAGATTACTACAGATTGTTCTGTTTTTGACAAATTCTGTTTTTGTGTGTTGTTTGCTTATTTTGATGAATCTATGGCTAGTAAAAGAGTTTATAAACCATAGAGAAGTTGGAATATAGTAGGTTTAACACCAATATAAATAAAGAATGAGTTCATTACAGTACCTTGAAGTGGTGGTTTGTTTTCTTTTACTAACGGAGCTCACGAAGATTTTCTTTTAAGTTTTGTGTTGTGAAGTTTTCAACTTTTGGGTAAAGATTTAATGGATTATTGAACAAGGAGTGGCAAGAGGCTAATATTGGGGATGCCCATGGCACCCCAAGGTAAAATACAAGGACACCAAAGGCCTAAGCTTGGGGATGCCCCGAAAGGCATCCCCTCTTTCGTCTTCGTCTATTGGTAACTTTACTTGGAGCTATATTTTTATTCACCACATGATATGTGTTTTGCTTGGAGCGTCTTGTATGATTTGAGTCTTTTATTTTTAGTTTACCACAATCATCCTTGCTGTACACACCTTTTGAGAGAGACTCACATGATTCGGAATTTATTAGAATACTCTATGTGCTTCACTTATATCTTTTAGAGCACGGTGGTGGATTTGTTTTATAGAAACTATTGATCGCTCATGCTTCACATATATTATTTTGAGAGTCCTTCAGAACAACATGGCAATTTGCTTTTGGGCATAATAAAAACTTTCATACAAGTGCCTTGAATACTATGAGAAGTTTGATACTTGATAATTGTTTTGAGATATGGAGATGGTGATATTAGAGTCATGCTAGTTGAGTAGTTGTGAATTTGAGAAATACTTGTGTTAAAGTTTGTGATTCCCGTAGCATGGACGTATGGTGAACCGTTATGTGATGAAGTCGGAGCATGATTTATTTATTGATTGTCTTCCTTATGAATGGCGGTCAGGGACGAGCGATGGTCTTTTCCTACCAATCTATCCCCCTAGGAGCATGCGCGTAGTACTTTGTTTCGATAACTAATAGATTTTTGCAATAAGCATGTGAGTTCTTTATGACTAATGTTGAGTCCATGGATTATACGCACTCTCACCCTTCCACCATTGCTAGCCTCTCTAATACCGCACACCTTTAGTCGGTATTTTACACCCACCATATACCTTCCTCAAAACAGCCACCATACCTACCTATTATGGCATTTACATAGCCACTCCGAGATATATTGCCATGCATCTTTCCACCGTTCCGTTTATTATGACACGCTTCATCATTGTCATATTGCTTTGCATGATCATGTAGTTGACATCATATTTGTGGCAAAGCCACCATTCATAATTATTTAATACATGTCACTCATGAGTCCTTTCACATCCCGCTACACCACCGGAGGCATTCATATAGAGTCATATTTTGTTCTAAGTATCGAGTTGTAATTCTTGAGTTGTAAGTAAAAAGAAGTGTGATGATCATCATTATTAGAGCATTGTCCCAGTGAGGAAAGGATGGTGGAGACTATGATTCCCCTACAAGTCGGGATGAGACTCCGAAAGAAAAAACAGAGAAGGCCAAAAAAATGAGAGAAAAAGAGAGAAGGGGCAATGCTACTATCCTTTTACCACACTTGTGCTTCAAAGTAGCACCATGATCTTCATGATAGAGAGTCTCCTATGTTGTCACTTTCATATACTAGTGGGTCTTTCATTATAGAACTTGGCTTGTATATTCCAATGATGGGCTTCCTCAAAATGCCCTAGGTCTTCGTGAGCAAGCGAGTTGGATGCACACCCACTTAGTTTCTTTTTGAGCTTTCATACACTTATAGCTCTAGTGCATCCGTTGCATGGAAATCCCTACTCACTCACATTGATATCTATCGATGGGCATCTCCATAGCCCGTTGATACGCCTAGTTGATGTGAGACTATCTTCTCCTTTTTGTCTTCTCCACAACCACCATTCTATTCCACTTATAGTGATATGTCCATGGCTCACGCTCATGTATTGCGTGAAGATTGAAAAAGTTTGAGAACACCAAAAGTATGAAACAATTGCTTGGCTTGTCATCGGGGTTGTGCATGATTTAAATACTTTGTGTGGTGAAGATGGAGCATAGCCAGACTATATGATTTTGTAGGGATAGCTTGCTTTGGCCATGTATTAGTATGCTTGAAGTATTATTATTTTTATGTCAATATTAAACTTTTGTCTTGAATCTTATGGATCTGAATATTCTTGCCACAATAAAGAGAACTACATGGATAAATATGTTAGGTAGCATTCCACATCAAAAATTCTGTTTTTATCATTTACCTACTCGAGGACGAGCAGGAATTAAGCTTGGGGATGCTGATATGTCTCCAACGTATCTATAATTTTTGATTGTTCCATGCTATTATATTATCTATTTTGGATGTTTATGGGCTTTATTATGCACTTTTGTATTATTTTTGGGACTAACCTATTAACCCAGAGCCCAGTGACAGTTTCTATTTTTTCCCTATTTCAATGTTTCGAAGAAAAGGAATATCAAACGGAGTCCAAACGGAATGAAACCTTCGGGAGAGTTATTTTTAGAACGGAAGCAATCCAGGAGACTTGGAGTTTACGTCAGGGGAGCTTCGAGGTGGCCACGAGGCAGGGAGGCGCGCCTGCCCCCTGGGTGCGCCCCCACCCTCGTGGGCCCCTCGTGGCTCCCCTGACCGACTTCTTTTACCTATATATATCAATATACCCTAAAACATCGGGGGGCAGAATAGATCGAGAGTTCCGCCGCCAGAAGCCTCCGTAGCCATCGAAAACCAATCTACACCCGTTTTGGCACCCTACCGGAGGGGGAATCCCTCTTCGGTGGCCATCTTCATCATCCCGGCGCTCTCCATGATGAGGAGGGAGTAGTTCTCCCTCGGGGCTGAGGGTATGTACCAGTAGCTATGTGTTTGATCTCTCTCTCTCTCTCGTGTTCTTGAGTCGGCACGATCTTGACGTATCGCGAGCTTTGCTATTATAGTTGGATCCTATGATGTTTCTCCCCCTCTACTCTCTTATAATGGATTGAGTTTTCCCTTTGAAGTTATCTTATCGGATTGAGTCTTTAAGGATTTGAGAACACTTGATGTATGTCTTGCACGTGCTTATCTGTGGTGACAATGGGATATCATGTGATCCACTTGATGTATGTTTTGGTGATCAACTTGCGAGTTCCCTCGTGAACTTATGCATAGTGGTTGGCACACGTTTTCGTCTTGACTCTCCGGTAGAAACTTTGGGGAACTCTTCGAAGTTCTTTGTGTTTGTTGAATAGATGAATCTGAGATTGTGTGATGCATATCGTATAATCATACCCACGGATACTTGAGGTTACATTGGAGTATCTAGGTGACATTAGGGTTTTGGTTGATTTGTGTCTTAAGGTGTTATTCTAGTACGAACTCTATGATAGATTGAACGGAAATAATAGCTTCGTGTTATTTTACTATGGACTCTTGAATAGATCGATCAGAAAGGATAACTTTGAGGTTGTTTCGTACCCTACAATAATCTCTTCGTTTGTTCTCCGCTATTAGTGACTTTGGAGTGACTCTTTGTTGCATGTTGAGGGATAGTTATATGATCCAGTTATGTTATTATTGTTGAGAGAACTTGCACTAGTGAAAGTATGAACCCTAGGCCTTGTTTCCTAGCATTGCAATACCATTTACGCTCACTTTTACCACTTGCTACCTTGTTGTTTTTATATTTTCAGATTACAAAAACCTATACTTGCCATCCATATTGCACTTGTATCACCATCTCTTTGCCGAACTAATGCACCTATACAATTTACCATTGTATTGGGTGTGTTGGGGACACAAGAGACTCTTCATTATTTGGTTGTGGGGTTGTTTGAGAGAGACCATCTTCATCCTACGCCTCCCATGGATTGATAAACCTTAGGTCATCCACTTGAGGAAAATTTGCTACTGTCCTACAGACCTCTACACTTGGAGGCCCAACAACGTCTACAAGAAGAAGGTTGTGTAGTAGACATCAACGTAGTATATCATACTAGTCTAAATTGTCTTTTTTTTCTTTTGGGTACATGTTAAGCTTGTTCTCCCGAAATTTCAAGCCGCGCCTTGTTATGTTGAAATTTCAAGCTAGTGTCTCTGTCTATCGTGCTGCGAAACTCCCGCCTCTTCAACCCGCGCCTTGTTACCCTGAAATATTTAAGATAAATCTTTGTCTCGTTGTGCTCCGACAACTCCTTCCATCTCAACCCACGCCTTGCTATTCCAAAATTACAACGTGCGTGAAAACTCCCACCTCCTGTGAAATCCCGACACACGAAATGCTCGTGATACCCCTGAACCGAAAGAACCGTCTCAAATCGGTGGGGGTACTTTCGTAACTTACCCCACATTTCGGACAAGCGCGTCCCTAAGCCGTGGTTCCCCCACTCCCATCCCATCCGCCCACCCATTCGTACAACGAGGCCGGCAAAACCCGCAAAGCCCCACACCCTCCTTCGTGCGCCACCCAGCCGGAGCCTCTTCCCCGACGACGTCGTCCACAGCAACACCTCGACGTCCCTCATCCACCGTACCGCTGGTTCAGCCACCCCGTCCTCCACCTCCAAGGAGCTGCCCCGATGTTCCCCTCGTCTTTCGCGCCACCTTCATTCCCACATCACCGTCTTCACCTGCACCACCGGAAGAGCATCATCATCACCATTTTCCTCGGATGAAGCTGCGGCCTAATCAGCGCCACCAAAGAGGTTGTACACTAATCGCTGCATTTTCTTCTTGATTCGATCTCACGGTGCTGCCGGCGCTCGGTCCGGAGCCGACACTGCGCGACTCCATCCACGGCGGCGTCACCGGCCACTTCCTCCACGGTGTTGCTCCCTCGGCGGCGACGTCCACATCAGTAGGAGCTGCTGCTGCTTTAGCTCTCGCTCGAGCTGCTGCTCTGCTCTTGCTCTCGGTCCCCTGCCTGGTCTGCTCTTGCTCACGCTGCTGCTCTCGCTCTTGCTCTTGCTTGCGATGCTGCTCCGATTTAGCTACACTTTAGTCGATTGAATCGACTTTTGGGTCAGTCGATTTTCAGGGGGGGGGGGCTCGCCGGAGTTAAGGAAGAACCAGCCGCAACAGGGAGGGGGGCTCGCCGAAGAGGTACCCCACTCACTATCTTAGGGTTTAGGGTGGGGGCGATGGTCGCCGGCGGTGGTGGGGCGATGGCGTGGGGATCGCCGGAGAAAAAGCTCGGCACGGGGGGCCTACAGGGATGGCCGGGGTGGCGGCGGACCGGCGGTGGGGAGTGTTTTCAGGGCGGGCGGGGCGGCGCACCGCCAGCCAGGACGGGGGGGAGGGGCGGCTGTTTGGCCGGTGCTGGCTGGCAGCTCAGGGGGTGGAGGTTGAAGATGAACTACAGGCCCTTGATTTCGTATCCAATGGCTGCAAAATCGACTGACTAGAGATGAAAAAGTCAGTCGACTGACGTGTAGCCTCACCTTTAGTGCATTCAGTTTCGGTAGTAAAATTCAGTTTCGACAGCAAAATTTAGTTTCGAAAGTTAAGTTCAGTTTCGACAGTTAAATTCAGTTTCAACAGTTAAGTTTAGAGATGAGCGGCTGATGTATACATCTAGCACTTTGTGGTTATGTATTTTACGTCATCTATTGAAGATGTTATTAGAATTCCACTCAGGTTAACATTGTCTCTCTTGTCCTGCTTTAGCCCCGGCATCGTACAACTCACCGGAGCTGCTCCAATGATGAAACCCTCCATCACAGCGGAGCAGTACCTCGGGCTCCATCTCCAGACGCCTAAGATCTTCTTCCCCTCCTCCGACAGCCAAGTCAGTCGGAGCATCCTCACCGGCCAACCCAATCACGCTGAGATCGACATGGCTTCGCCAAAGAGGTTGTACACTTCTTGTGGTTTGACTTAATCTCACCATGCTTCTTTGTATCCTATGATCTTCCAATTCTTGTGAACCAAACACCCAAATTGGCAGAAATCCTGTGTTTTTAAATTCTCTGTTTTGCACGTGCATTCTTATCCTATTCCTGTCTATTTCCTATCCCTGCATTGTTAGAATCCTCAAATTCAAACAAGCCCTTACACAATTGCTTCTGTTACAGATATGTGTCAAAGAAAACCTTGTGTGGTTTGTCCTGCTCCTGCGGTGCTGTGTTCCACCCCAGCTGCTCCAACGATAGAAGGGTTCACCACAGCAGGGATCCGCTCTCCAGACTGTCTTTCGCCGCCTCAGATCTTCTTCCCCATCGTCGGCAGCCACGGCAACTACATTACCATCATCAACTGAGCAGATGACCTTGAGGACTACACGGGTCCGCAAGAGAGGTCGCACTCTTCCGTGTCTGCTTACGTTATGCATTGCTTAATATGATGACATGCTACTTTATCGTCGTGTTCACCTATTAGACTCCGACTTGGGTCCAAACTTATGCTGAAACTTGAGTTTTTAAATGGTTGTGGGGTACATATTGGGGCAACAATCAGTACTATATGTCTACTATCTGGTTAATCTCGGGTGTCTACTATAAGTTTCATGTTGGGTGCAAACAAACATTAAAGGAGCCATTATCTGTATTTTTTAACTAAAGCTATTATCTGCCTGCTATCATTTGTTTTGGGTCTATCCATAGTTTGCTACCATCACTCTGGATTTGAGCATGCACTCCTTACATAATCTCACTATGTTTTATTCCTATGCATGTCAGTTATTGTACACAACGGAGCTGAACATGTAGAGCAAAATAGACGAGCCTTGTGTGGCAATAAAATTTCATGCAGATGTCGCTCCATGGTGGGCGCAAAGGCAGCCCCCCTCCACCCATTTCGGATCGTAATCAAGAGGAAGGTAACTGTTCTGAGGGGGATTCAGAAGCAGGAGACCACTCCTATTTACCCCATGAGGTCTTCGCTCTAACTTGGCATGCTGATGTTGGTAAAATAATGCATATGGTGCCTTGCATTGCTTACTGTATACATCAAAGATGGCATCTGCTTAGTTTAGACATGCTTTGTGTCAATGCCATATGTTTAGTTTCTTTATCGTATATGTGAATCATGCAATGCCATCTTGTTTAGCCAGGCATCATATATGTGAATTTTGCAATGCCACCCTGGTTAGCCAGTCATCTTATATGTGAATTATATCATGACATCATTTTTTATTACGTGTTAAATTTGTCAACAATTTTAGTACATTCAATTACTCTTCCTGTGCATCAGCCATTCGGCACGGTCATGGAAAAATCTGGAGTGGAAACAAGGTCTTTAGAGCAGACAATATCATCTGACGAAGCGCATGTCTTGCTGGTTACAGATAGCTCCTCAAAGGAGGATTCAGAGACAAATGACCAGTCCTATCCCCCCCCCCCGAGGTGCATGCTCTAACTTGGCAGGGTTATGTTGCTCGTATCGTGCGTATGGTATCTTGCATTGCTATGTCATTTGCTTAATTTAGACATGCTTTGTGTGAATGCCACCTGTTTAGTGTCTAATTACCATATATGTGAATTATGCAATGCCATCTTGTTGCAAGACATTATATATGTGAATTATGCAATGCTATCTTGTTGCAAGGCATTATATATGTGAATTATGCAATGCCATGCTGTTTAGCCAAGCGTCATATATGTGAATTATATCATGCCGTCCTTTTTTTGTATTTCTCAGTGCTTTTGTCGACAATGTTTGTATATTCAACTGCTCTTCCCGTACATCAGCCATTTGAATTGGTGATGGAGAAATCTGGAGTGAAAACAAGGTCTTCGGAGCAGACAATGCTACCTGGTGAAGCAGATACCTTGCTGGTTACAGATAGCTCTTCAGAGGAGGATTCAAAGGCAGATGACCAGTCCTATTATCCTCCTGAGGTGTATGCTCAAACTTGGCAGGGTTATATTACTCATATCATGCATATGTTGTATTGCAATGCTTAGTTTTTACATCATATACACGATATTGAATGCCATCTCCTTAGTTGACACATCATATATGCGATTGCCCTCTGCTCACTTCCTTAGTATATAAATCATATATTTGAATTATATCATGCCATGATGTTTACATAGACAACATGTATCTAAATTATGGCATGCCAACCCATTTTCTAAAGACATAATATAGTTATATCATCTCATCCTGTTCACACTTCACATAGTCATCATATTTTGAATTATGTCATTCTATCCGTGAATTATATCATGCCATCATGTTTCCATCGACGGCATGTTTGTGATTTATGGCATGCCAACCACTTTAATAGACACATCGTATAGTTATATCATGTCATCCTGTTTACATAGTCATCATATTTTCAAGTATGTCATTCTATCCTGTTTAGTTAGCCATCATACATGTGCAATTGTGTCATGCTATCCTGTTTAATTAGCCATCATATATGTGAAATTATGTCCTGCTATTCTGTTTGGTTAGACAACATAAATGTGAATTATTTCATGCCCTATTTTCTTCCCTACTATCCATTACACCTGTCTATCTTACAATGTCTGTACATTCAATTACTTTTCTTGTTTATCAGCCATTTCAATTGGAGGGGGTGATGGCAGTATCTATGGGAGTAAAAACACGGTCTTTAGAAAAGATCGTGCTACCCGTCGATGGAGATAGAACCACGATTGTACTTGCCCAAGAACCAACCCCACCACACATAACCCAGACTCACCCCTTCTAACCCCAACCCCAACAGATAGTAACCCAGTTCCCGTTGACACATCACCATCTCCACCACAGAGCACCCAAACACGAGCAGTTAGTAAGGCAACTGCAGTGCCCAAAGCACGAGGACCACCACTCCGAACCCCAAGTCAATGCTTAAAGCATAAGAAGAATTGTTCTCAGGTCAGGTTCCGTAGCTATGGTTCATACTACTTTGCTCTTGCATCACTGTATTTACTCATACCAACTAATTTCAAATTTGAAGGATGCAATTGAAACTCCAGTGGCGCAACAGGTATGTTTTAAACCTGTTTCTTTAACGTGTTTGCTGTTGTAACTTGCTCTATGCTAATTTCAATTTCAATTGAATAAACAGTTATATTCTCATGACATGCACCTTATAAGTGTTGTTATTACGGTGTAGTTTCTCACACTTATATTTTGTCTAAGCTGCTTTGTCTTAAATAGATATGATTCGAATGGTATCTATCTTGATTTGGCAACATAAACTAGAATGATATAGACCATACAGCGACCATACTACATAGATATATGTTTGTTTCATGCTGTTATCCTGTCCACCTTACTACTGAACTGGTTTACCAAAATGAGTTTCATATACTACATTGTAAACCTGTGATGTGTTTGTTTGTTTCTCTTTTAGAATGCAGATAAAATATTGGAGAAGAGTACCCCGTTATGCAATGGTACAGGAAGTAATGCAGATAAGGTTCAAGATAGTGAGACATCCCTTTTGGTCTCCAAGAAAGCTGATAAAAACTATATTGAAGACACTGAGACAACCCCAAAGTCCTGTCTTGATGTAGTGTTCGAGTTACTGGCTACTACTGCTGGCACCAGCTCTTCGAACTCGCCGCCTGAATCAGTTTGGCTTCTTGAGTCTCAACTTCAAGTTGAAAGACATCGATCAGATGTTATGCGATAGGAAGCCGAAGGACTGAGGAAGTCCCTGCAGAATTCAGATGCATACTTTCTGGTGCAACAACAAGTGCTGGAGGATTTAAGCGCCAAACAAGAGAAAGTTAATAAGCTTGCTAAGCATCTTGCCAGCATTATGGGTGCCCAGGATATTATTTCTTGAGCTCTTCTGAAGTGGTTTCAGTTCTGGACTTGTTTTGCTGCGGCATTTATATGCTGCTCTGTTCCCTATATTTGCACTGATGGCGAACTTTGATGCCTAGTGGATGTAATATGTGTAATAGCCATGATAGCCTAGCGTAAGTTGCTTGCCTGTTTATTTCCTTATTGTCTTGTTTATTTGTTTTCTTGTAGTCAGTGCAGTTTTTTTTCCCGCGGTTTGCTAGTGGCCGCAATAACCTATTTTTTAAAACTAGGCCACATTAACCATGGGCTACATATTTACTGTAGTTAACATGGGCCTCGTACGGGCCGTAGAAACAATATGCCTTCTAAGGGCTGTAGAAACAATGGGCCTTCTACGGGTCGTTGACACAATGGGCCTTCTACGGGCCGTATCATCAATGGGCCTTCTACGGGTCGTATGATTGGTTGGCTAAACATGGGCCAACAACAGACCACATTATGGCCGTAAATGGGCTAGAGTTGAAATCGTCCATTCATGGGCCGACCATGACAGGCCGTCGTTAATCGGTCGTATTTGATGACGCCATGGAAATGGCCCAACGTATTAACGGGCCACCAACGGACTGACTGAAACCACAGGTTGAATTTGGCCCACAAGCAGAAAAAGATAGTAACAAGCCGAAAGTAAACGAATGCTAGAAATGAGCCCAAGAATAAATGGGCCCTAAGAAGGCCGAAAGATAACATGGGTTGGAAACGGCCCAACGGAATAATGAGTCGTTAATGGGTATAAAGTGATACACTGTTCATAACGGGCCAGTTTTACCACGGGCTGTTAATGGGCCGAGGGTTACTAAGGGCCTCATATGGGCCGAAAGACGTCATGGGCCATACATGGACCGGAAGTTAAAACAGGCTAGAATTATATTGGACGGCCCAGATGACGCTACTGGGCCTAATTCGGATAGGCCGTAAACGGGCCCTGGGTTAGCGGGCTGTAAATGGGCTATATGCGAACATGTCGTTAACTGTCTTGCCGTGGGCCGGCCCATCACCTTTTGACCAAGTCAAACGGGCCGGCCTTTTCACAGGAATGGGCCTCTGTTGGGCCATGCTACGTGTCGACGTATCATAGACGCTTTGGGTCCAATGAGTGGACGACATCTATCCCAACGACGAGCCGACACGTGTTCCCTCCAACCAATGATGATTTTACACGTGGAAAATCCCCATTGGTCGGGGCTGTTAATGGGTTATCGGATCCAAAATCGGACCCGATAGCTTAACGGTGTTCCGTTATGGTGGATGCCACGTGTCGGCCACCCTTGACGAAAGCACTTCTGTGACGCGTGATTTATCGTCATGGAAGTGGACACTTCCGTGATGATAATTTTGTTAATGTCATGGAACACTTCTACGACAGCACAGGTATGACTATCTTGATTCTGTCATAAAATTGTCATGGATGTACATGCATGACAAAAAACGTGACTTACTGTGACAAACACGTATCATCACGGAAGTGTATTTTTTTAGTGATACTCAGGGAGAACACTTTTTACCTTGAAATTTAGTGAGATATCATCTTATAATGCTACCATCAAACAAAGCAAAATAAGATGCATAAAGGATAAACATCACATGCAATCAATATAAGTGATATGATATGGCCATCATCATCTTGTGCCTTTGATCTCCATCTCCAAAGCACTGTCATGATCACCATCGTCACCGGCGCGACACCTTGATCTCCATCGTAGCATCATTGTCGTCTCGCCAACTATTGCTTCTATGACTATCGCTACTGCTTAGGGATAAAGTAAAGCAATTACATGGCGATTGCATTGCATACAATAAAGCGACAACCATATGGCTCCTGCCAGTTGCCGATAACTCCGTTACAAAACATGATCATCTCATACAATAAATATAGCATCATGTCTTGACCATATCACATCACAACATGCCCTGCAAAAACAAGTTAGACGTCCTCTACTTTGTTGTTGCAAGTTTTACGTGGCTGCTACGGGCTGAGCAAGAACCGTTCTTACCTACGCATCAAAACCACAACGATAGTTTGTCAAGTTAGTGTTGTTTTAACCTTCTCAAGAACCAGGCGTAGGCACACTCGGTTCAACTAAAGTTGGATAAACTGACACCTGCCAGCCACCTGTGTGCAAAGCACGTCGGTAGAACCAGTCTTGCGTAAGCATACGCGTAATGTCGGTCTGGGCCGCTTCATCCAACAATACCGCCGAACCAAAGTATGACATGCTGGTAAGCAGTATGACTTGTATCGCCCACAACTCACTTGTGTTCTACTCGTGCATATAACATCCGCATAAACCTGGCTCTGATGCCACTGTTGGGAACGTAGTAATTTCAAAAAAAATCCTACGCACACGCAAGATCATGGTGATGCATAGCAACAAGAGGGGAGAGTGTCATCCACGTACCCTCGTAGACCGTTAAGCAGAAGCGTTATAACAACGCGGTTGATGTAGTCATACGTCTTCACGATCGACGGATCCTCAGCACCGAACGTACGACACCTCCGCGTTCAGCACACGTTTAGCTCGGTGACGTCCCGCGAACTCATGATGCAACAGAGCTCGGGGAAGAGTTTCATCAGCACGACGGCGTGGTGACGATGTTGATGAAGCTACCGACGTAGGGCTTCGCCTAAGCACCACTACGATATAACCGAGGTGGATTATGGTCGAGGGGGGCACCGCACACAGCTAAGAGATCAATCGATCAATTGTTGTGTCTTTGGGGTGCCCCCTTACCCCCATATATAAAGGGGAGAGGAGAAGAGGGCCGGCCAAGGGAGAGGCGCGCCCAAGGGGGGGGGGCAATCCTACTCCAAGTAGGCCCCCCTTTCCTATTCCAAGAAGGAGAAGGGGGAAGGAGGAGGTGGAGAGAAAGAAGGAGAGGGGGGCCGCCGCCCCTTCCCCTTGTCCAATTCGGATTGGGGCAAGGGGGGCCGCGCACCACCTCCTCGCTGCCCTCTCTCTTCTCCACTAAGGTCCATAAGGCCCAATAGCTTCCGGGGGGGGGGGGGTCCGGTAACCCCCGGTACTCCGGTATATGTCTGAAACCTCCCAGAACCCTTCCGGTGTCCGAACATAGTCATCCAATATATTGATCTTTACGTCTCGACCATTTCGAGACTCCTCGTCATGTTCGTGATCATATCCGGGACTCCGAACCACCTTCGGTACATCAAAACACAAAAACTCATAATACCTTCGTCACAGAACTTTAAGCGTGCGGACCCTACGGGTTCGAGAACTATGTAGACATGACTGAGACACGTCTCCGGTCAATAACCAATAGTGGAACCTGGATGCTCATATTGGTTCCTACATATTCTACGAAGATCTTTATCGGTCAAACCGCATAACAATATACGTTGTTCCCTTTGTCATCGGTATGTTACTTGCCCGAGATTCGATCGCCGGTATCTCAATACCTAGTTCAATCTCGTTACCGGCAAGTATCTTTACTCGTTCCGTAATGCATCATCCAGCAACTAACTCATTAGTCACATTGCTTGCCAGGCTTATAGTGATGTGCATTACCGAGAGGGCCCAGAGATACCTCTCCGACAATCGGAGTGACAAATCCTATTCTTGATCTATGCCAACTCCACGAACACCATCGGAGACACCTGTAGAGCACCTTTATAATCACCCAATTACGTTGTGATGTTTGGTAGCACACAAAGTGTTCCTCCGGTATTCGGGAGTTGCACAATCTCACAGTCATAGGAACATGTGTAAGTCATGAAGAAAGCAATAACAGTAAACTTAAACGATCAAGTGCTAAGCTAACAAAATGGGTCAAGTCAATCACATCATTCTCCTAATGATGTGATCTTGTTGATCAAATAACAACTCATGTCTATGGCTAGGAAACTCAACCATCTTTGATCAACGAGCTAGTCAAGTAGAGGCATACTAGTGACACTATGTTTGTCTATGTATTCACACATGTATTATGTTTCCGGTTAATACAATTCTAACATGAATAATAAACATTTATCATGATATGAGGAAATAAATAATAACTTTATTATTACCTCTAGGGCATATTTCCTTTAGAGCCTCATGCCGATTATACACAAGCTGGAGCGAAAGCTTTCCACATGGCGCGCCTCCCTCCTCTCCCGAGGAGATAACCTTGCTCTCGTCCGGCATGTCCTATGTGCCATTCCTACGCACTTCCTCACTGCCATCACCTTCAACCCTTCCATCCTCAAGCAGACCAATCAGATCATTCGTGGGTTCCTTTGGGCTGGGAGCACAGATGCCAAAGGCGGCCAATGCTTGGTCAACTGGCAAAGGGTTTGCCGCCCGCTTTCTCTTGGCGGCCTCGACGTCCGGGACCTACAGCGCACCGGCATCGCGCTTAGAACTTGATGTCTATGGCTTAAGTACACGGACACGTCGTGCCCGTGGAGCCACCTGCACATTCCACAAGACCCCGTCATCTCGGCCATCTTCCGTGCGTCTACCATCTGGGCGCTCGACGACAGACGCACTTGCAGGTTCTAGAGTGACCACTAGATCAACGGTAGATCGGTCGTCGAGATCACCTCGCTCGTTCTTGCGCTTGTTCCTCGGCGGTAGCGCAAGGCCCGCACCGTGCATGATGGCCTCCTCCAATGCTCCTGGGTCAGTGACATCCAGGGCGCCCTGGGCCCTGCCGCTCTCATCCAGTATGTCGACCTTTGGTTTTGCGTGCGTCACGTCCCTCCCACTGACTCCTAGACTCCCTCCAGTGGCGCTGGACTTCTTCCACTACCTACTCGGCCAACTCATGTTACCAGGCGCTTTTCCTCGGCGCCTGCCAGGACCCGCGTTGGCGGCTCACTTGGAAGCCATGGGCCCCCCTCCGCATAAAATTCTTCATGTGGCTTGCGTTGCAAGATCGATGCTGGACGGCTGAACGACTAGCTCGACATGGCCTTCCACACGAGGACTCTTGCGCCTTCTGCGATCAAGAAGAGGAGCCAATGCAACATCTTTTGGCGGGCTGCCCTTTCTCCCGCCAAATATGGCATGAGGTCCTCAGTTGGGTTTGCTCTACCGCCAACATTCCGAGCAGTGGCACTGACTTCTTCACCTAGTGGGAGACGTCCTGTAACCGTTCACCATCCCCTACGCGCAAAGGTTTGGCCTCCCTTATCATCCTCACTGCCTGGTGGCTTGGAAGCACCGGAACGCTTGCGTCTTTGACGGTGAGCATCCCTCCATCACCCGGCTTTCTGACATCATCAAGCGCGCATGTGGGCCAAGGCCGGCGCCAACGGACTACACAAAATCCTTCCCGGGAGATAGCTCTATAGGTTTCTGGGGCTGAGCAACCCCATGTATGTTCTGCACCTAGCTCGCTTCCATGCCTCATTGCGTACATGGCTTAGCGAGCCCTTGTAACCTCATGATGTACAACTCTTCTTCTATCAATGAAAAGATACACATCCTCTGCTTATTCACGAAAAAAAGTTTTTGGTCAATACAATTCTAGCATGAATAATAAACCTTTATCATGATTAAGGAAATATAATAATAACTACTTTATTACTGCCTCTAGGTCATATTTCCAACAATTCGTCCATAGCTTTTGTTGTCGTGGTGGATTTGAGAGTGAGGGATATGGGCACTGCGTGTGACCTTGCCATTGGATATGGTGCATCGGTTTGAGTTCACCACGGTGACACGTGGAAGCGAAAGGTGAGAAGCTTATTACTCTTGGGTGTTTGGACACCATAACACTTGTTCCTCTTGGGTGCTTTGGTGCCCTAGGCGGTTGGTGTTGTCAAAGCTCAATCATTGTGGTGTAAGCTCCGGACAAGTTTCGGGAGACTCCAATTAAGTTGTGGAGAGTGCCCCAAGCAATTTGTACGGGTTCTGATGACCGCTCCCAAGGGTTGCCATTTGTACTGGTTCAGTGACCGTCCTCAAGGGTCTTTTAGTGGAATCGCGACATCTTGCATTGTGCAAGGGCGTGAGGAGATTACGGTAGCCCTAGTGGCTTTTTTGGGAGCATTGTGCATTCACACCGGTCCAAAGGAGATTAGCATCCACAAGGGTGTGAACTTCGGGATACATATTCGTCTGCGCGTGCCTCGGTTATCTCTTACTCGAGCCCTTTACTTATGCACTTTACTTTGTGATAACCATAGTGTTCCTTGTTATATATCTTGCTATCACTTAGTTGTTTCTCTTGCTTAGCATAAGTTGTTGGTACACATAGGTGAGCCTAATTGTTTTATGTTTTGTGCTTGATAAATTAAACGCTAGTTTTATTCCGCATTTGTTCAAGCCTAAACCGTGATTATTTTAAAGCGTCTATTTACCCCCCCTCTAGGCGACATCCATGATCTTTCACTTGTGTAACCTTGCCGGAACTAGGATCGGATCCAAACTTTTCTTAAGACATACCCTAGGATTGAAGATGGGGCTTTGCATACCCAGCTTCGTGAAGATCTAATTGAGCATCAACGCAGTTATTTGGGAGACAGTCTCCTTTTATTCAACCATGTCTACACATTTTTTTCGAGAAAATTTCTGATCTATTCATTTTCAATCATGGCAATACAACGAATACTGGAAAATAATAAAAATTACATCCAGATTTATAGACCACCTAGCGACGACTACAAGCATCGAAGCGAGACAAAGGCGCGCCGCCGTCATCGCTCCTCCCTCGCCGGAGACAAGCAAAACTTGTTGTAGTAGACAGTCGAAAAAATTGTCGTGCTAAGATCTCATAGGACCAGCGCAGCAAAATAACAACTGCCGCTGATGAAGAGTAGCGTAGATCAGAAGGATCCAACCTGAAGAAACACAAACATAGATGAACTACGACTAGATCCGAGCAAATCCATCAAGGATAGATCCATCGGAGACACACCCTCACACGCCCACCGACGATACTAGACACACCACCGGAATGGGGACTAGACAAGGAGAATCTTATTTCATCTTCAGGGAGCCGCGCCGTCTCGTCTTCCTGAGCAGAACACAAAACCTAACGAAAGTTGAAGAAACATCTAAAAACGAAGCCCTCCCACAGGCAAGGGCCGGGATCCACCGCGGTGCCATGGCCCTAAGGTCACCGTGGACGAGGCGGACCGGCGGCGGCGCTGGGGAAGCAAAGGAACCCTATGCTTTTCTTGGGGAGGAGGTGTTTCTAGCCAAACCCATACGCTTATGTCTACTCATTTCATTCATTCATGCTTGATCTAAGCCCTAGACGCTGACCAGACGAGGAAGCTCAAGACCGTGTGCACAAGTGCTCTATCAAAATCAAGATGGAGGAACAATCTGACCGTGGAGAAGCGCGTCGAGACGCCGCGGCCATTTCGATTCAAACTAACTAGGCTGTGCTTTACCTTGGTTATTAACCCTGGCCTGACACGCGATAACTAACCCCAGGCCGCAGCAACGCACAAAACCACCACCAGCAACAGCAGTAACCAACGCACGAAACCAGCTGCAGCTCCCGTCCCCGAATTCGTCCCCTCCCAGTCCCAGGCCAGGCCAGAATCCCGAAATCCGGATCAGCTGCAAAGCAAAACGTTCGAAACCCAGACACAGACGCCCAAGCCCACGCCCACGCCCAAATCTCTCTCTCTCTACTCGCCCCTCGCATGCGCGGAGCTGTAGCTACCCGCAGCAGCGAGTCGCCATGATCGTGCGCACCTACGGCCGCAGATCCCGCACCTTCTCCGACGGCGCCGCCGGCGCCGCCGCCGGCGGAGGCGGAGGGGACCGCGGGCTCTCGTCCTCGCAGGACGCGTTCGACTTCGACGGCGGGGATGGGGACGACGAGCTCGCGGCGCTGGGCTCGTCCGCGTCGCAGCCCTTCCCGCCGTCGCAGGAGTCCTCCTCGATGTGGGACTTCGACGAGGACCCGCCCACGCAGCCGCCGCCGCCCCGGCTAGAGGGGCCGCGCCGGAAGGGGCGACGCGGGAGGCACGCCGAGCCCGAGCCCGAGGCGGCCACCGCCACGCTCATGGAGGCCGAGGAGTACGGGGAGATGATGGAGAGCGTCGACGAGGTCAATTTCGCGCTCGACGGGCTGCGCCCCACCGCGCCCAGGCGGGTGCGCCGGGCAAGCCTGCTCGCGCTGCTCGGGATCTGCGCGTCCGCCGCGCGCCGCCGCGTCCTCCGGGCTCAGGGGTCAGTACACCTTTCTCTTGGTACACAAGTTGCCTTCTTGCTCTTCTTGGTGCCCAATCTTGGCTCCCCGAATCGAGAACCTCGGGTTAGGGTTACCAAATTGGGGCTTCTTGCGGCTGACCTCGGTTCAAAGATTGGGATTCTGTACGATTAGGGCTCAAGAATTTCGGTTTCTTCCGGAAAGGAGCCACCTTTTGGCCTTCAAACCACCACGAACGAGCGCGCTCCGTTTCCTTTGTCTTGTGATGATGAATAGCTCAACTCATGCAGCTTATTTGTTTGCTTGCCTGGCCTGAGCTGTTTAGTTCGATTAGTTTGCTTTGTCGTGGTTTTTGTTGTAGAATCAAGACTTCACATATTGTCGAGAATCCCCACTGACTAACTATCACAACTGGGCTTAAGGAGTATGCACTTGAGTTATCTGCGTCTTAAGCAGGATGGTCTCTTTGTTTTTGCTAAGACCCCAAGTATGCCATGATTCCATAAGAAGGAAGCATGGTGATTGATTGGAAATGTCTTGAAAGACATCTTCCCTTTTGAATTAGAATTTGCTCCGGCCTATAGATACGTCTGAAGAACATTGCTGGTAGAAGTGCCATCCATTGAACTCGAGCCTAATATTTCTCCTCTGTTCAAGAGAGTATACATTTTGTTAACCAAAAGCGCAGTATTGAACCATGGAGTTGCTACCTATTTGAGCTGTGAACAGCACCAGTGTTTCACTCTTAACTCACTGTCATACCAAAATTTTGACAATTGACAACTATTTAAGTTTAGGGTATACTGCTTTTCTTTGATCTGTATAGTTGAAGATGTAGGATATTGTCTGTTCCTGTCCCAGCCAGTCTTCAAATTTGTTGTTTCTGTAAGATGTACTATGAGATAATTAATAATAAGCGTACTGAACATGTGGAATGCTTATTTAAACTGGGTAAGTTCAACGTTAGTGTTTAGGGGTGTGTCTATAGCTCAGTCAACTTAGGAATAATGATTTCTCAGTCAACATTGATAGCCATCCGATCAAGATCATCTCATCCCTTGTGTAGTTGCACAATCTCGATGTGAAGATGAAACTATTTTTAGCTGTGACTCAGTTGCCTGAGAAATAGTAAAACTGTTTAGTGAAACAAAGGGCATGCTTGAAGTGAGGATGTTACCTCTGGAATTACTAGATCTTGAGATGTTTTACCCATTTCTACATCTGTAGATGGTTAACGTTGTTGAAAGTAAATTCTCATTGAACACAATTATTTTAACATGTAACCATGTAATGTTCATCTCAGTAATCTATTTAGTCTGAGAAGTACCAAAATCAAAATCACTGTTTAAAAACAGTTCATTTGTTTCTTCAAATATTACACGCATTCCATCTTATTACTCACAAGTGCATGTTTTGTTATGTCCTGTAGACTGGTAAAGCAAATTATAGATAATGTTTTGGCTCTGAACATTGATGATCCTTCCTGTGGTGTTGCGGCGGCAGCTCTTTTATTTGTTTTGGCAAGTGATGTGAGTACCTCTCAATCCCAAACCACCAGATGATATGTTTCTGTGCATGCTGCTTTCCGTGCATATTAAATATTCTCTTCTCACAAATCACAAAGATACTCATGTCGTGACAAAGTTGTTTATTTATTTTTCTTGTAGAAGTACTCGCTTTCTTTCTCAACACTAATGCATGATAAAAATAACTTTAGTTAATTAACTTTATGCTTTATTTTTTATTGACAGCTGAACCATAATTTATGATTTAAATTCAGCTAGTTTGATACTCCCTCTCAAGTCTATAAAATGTCCTATATTAGTTTACAGAGGGAGTATTTACTATTCAGATTTTCATTTGTGAATTACATATATTGCTCGTTGAATGCGTTTTCCCAACAGTTGCTGCTCTTTTAATACTTCTGAGTTCCGATGAGCATTCCTTCAGCTTCAGTTTCTTCTTATGATCAATCTATCCTTTCTTGTTGTTATTCAGGTACAAGAGAATCATGTGCTAAATTCAGAATCGTGTATTCGGTTTCTTCTTAAATTATTAAATCCTCCAATGGACGCAAATGATGTCAAAGCACCATCTATAGGTTCCAAACTCCTTGGAATCAGTAAAGTTCAAATGTTTAATGGCTCAAATAAGGATTCTGATTCCAGCTCAGATGATATCATATCAAAAGTCGAAGAAATCCTCTTAAGCTGTAAAGAAATCAAGCCACTTGACAGGGATGGCAAGAGAGCATCAAGGCCAGAATTATGTTCAAAATGGCTTGCTTTGTTGACAATGGAAAAGGCATGCTTGTCAGCTGTCGCATTAGAGGGTATGGTTTTTAATCAATTTCTTGACCACGATTACCCCATTGCCATTATTGCATTCACCGCGAAGTACACTGTCAATTCACAAGTTAAGCATTGCATGCTTGCTTTACATGGATGCCTTTGCCTAGCCCTTGTTTCACTTGTGTTTGAGTTTTCAGTGATGGCTTGCCTAGCCCAGAATTATGTGTAGTAACTTATTTTTTTGCTACAGTTACTGAAATATTACTCATTTTCAAATGTTTATCTTTTCAGAGACTTCTGACATGGTGACCAGAGTTGGAGGGGATTTCAAAGAAACATTAAGGGCATTGGGTGGTCTTGATAATATTTTTGATGTTATGGTTGATTGTCATTCCTCACTGGAGGTATGATCTTGCTTATTTTTTTATTTTATTTCATAAAATAAACAGGTATTTTATGGTAATTTACCCTTCGGCAGAGGTTCACATAAACAACATTCAAGCTGTCATTATGTGTTCTGTCACAATGCTGAAGAATGGTTGCATGTTTTTGTAGTCTGTACATTTTAAGCCCTAACATGCTTGAAGCTGCACACTAAAACTTTGCTGCAGCACAAAATTATGCTGTGAAATTTTCTCTGATTGAAAATTTTAAATCCTGAATGCAGTCTTAGAGTGATTTATGTCAAGCATTAATTTTTGAATTTTGAATCTCTAGTGATTATATGTGTCCAAGGTGATAATACTTACATAGGTTTCATGGCATGGAGACATTATATGATTATTACCCTGTTGAACGCTACAATTTCCACTACACAAGCCTCGCTTAGAGTTTAAGTGAATTGAAGCCACTTATCGTGCTTCTGGTTTGTGTAGTTTATGACCTGGGTCTCCGATGTGTACACATTTATTTTCGCAGTGAATTATTCTGCTAGTCCTTTTCTCCCCATTTCGCATACTTAATGCGTTATACACCAGTTAAGCTAACAGAATATAATATATTTGTGCTGGCCAACCTTGTATATCAGGGAATTGTAAAGGATACCTCCACTCTGTCCTTGGACATAAAGGAAGGAACATCTTTGCAAAGTGCTGCACTCCTCCTGAAATGTTTGAAAATTTTAGAGAATGCCACATTCTTAAGTGATCAGAACAAGGTAATTTTCCATATCTTGGAATGTTAGTTCAGTGCAATGATAGTATTGCCATGTACTACTTCTTAACTTCACTCGACTCCTTTTGATCCTTCCAGACCCATTTGCTCAGCATGAGTAGAAAATTGAGTCCCAGAGGCTCTACAGTTTCTCTTGTTGGTGTCATTATCAATATTGTTGAATTATTATCAGGTAATTTTGCATTAGATTTCAGTATTTTCCTATTCCCATATAATGTAACGTTCAACATCCACTTTGAAAACTTGCAATCTGATGCCTATTTTCCTTTGCTGCAGTACTGTCTCTCCTTCAGAGTTCTTCCACTGTTTCCAGCAGTACAGATAAAAAATCTTCCAAAGGTTGTAAAGGGGGCTGCTCTGGTAGTCACAAGTCACAACCACCAAATTATTTGAACTTCTGTCTTTCCTGTGAACTGTCTAAATCTAGGGCAAATATAATATTTTCACTAGATTCAATACTTGATATAATTTCAGTGTTTTTCTATATTGACGACCCAAAGTATCCTCTCTGGGTGCAGCAATAAATTTGCAAGGCAGTTAGGGTATCATGCATGTGCACAAATATTCACTGTACACAAAACTATGATGTTCACCTTCTAGTCTTATATAAAGCACAACGATATATATTCCTCGATACAAGTTTAATATGGTCTCACGTTTGAAATTCTCATGTGCACAAATGTTTACTGTACGCAAAACTATGACGTTCACCTTCTAGTCTCATATAAAGCACAACGATATATATTCCTCGATACAAGTTTAATATGGTCTCATGTTCTAAATTCTCTTGTGCAGCAGACATCAAGGGTGCAACTACATTGAATGGTCATGGCAAGGGCAAGAACTCAAAGAAAAATAAGCTTTCGCTGAACCAAAAATGCCAAAATTGCTCATCTTCCAAATTAGATGCTTCTCATATTAGTATATCTTCTACTAGTGATGTTGGCCTATCACAAATGGCACTTGATTGTTCCCAGTCTACTTCAAGCAACAGGGCATCAAGTGGTTCATTAGGTGAGAGGCACAGCAATGGTCTTGGTCTTGGTCTGAAGCTTAATATAAGAAAGGAACGTGGTAAAGCCAACCCAATTAGAGGCTCAAGTGGATGGGTTTCTATAACAGCACATAGTTCTGATGGAACGTCCAGAGAAATGGCAAAACGACGACGTCTGTCTGAAAACGGCAACAGTGATTTGAGAAGTGGCAGTGGTAGTGATCCTTTTGCATTTGATGATGTTGATCAGGAGCCTGAACTATTTGGTCAAAAAAAGAGATCAACACATGGCTGTCAAGCAAAATCAGCGAATGAGAAATTGTCGGACGATCGTGGGATTGCTGTGATTGGAAGTCAGGAATCATATCAACCTGAAGATAATAATCATCATCTGGGTGCAACATCCCATTCTAATGTTGACGATGATTCCAATCTTTTGGAAGACTGCCTTTTGGCATCAATTAAGGTAAGCCTTCTTGATTTTTGTTGGCTGGCATATTTTTGTAAAGAAGTATTGCATCCCTTTGAAATAGGTTTGTCCATTTGTGAATACTCAGTATAGGCTGTTAAACCTTTGGTCAATGTGTGAATTCGTATGATCGCATGCACTGGAAGATTTTCACCATTTATACCACACAGTAACTGTTTGTGGAATTGTGATGTGTCACTTGGTTGGAAGTTTAAGAAAGAGTATTAAGACAAATATACATCAATATGTCTTCATTCCGTGCATCGGTGCATACTCGAGGAATGGGCTGAGCCCGATGCTTAAGTTTAGAGTTCAGTTTGTGGTGCCTGATTAACACTCTTACTTAACCTGAAACCTGCTTTAGTTGGGTTTAAGCATTAACATAAAGCTGTCTCAGGCTTGCCTCCTATTGAAGGTTGAAGGTTCTGCTAAAAGTTACAATAAGCTTATTAAACTGAAGATAAAATTAGAACTTCCATCCAGAGCGTGAATGGACTTGCTCGTATGGTAAGTCCCAATTGTGATCAGCTCAGATGATTTTCTAAGCTTATTGACCACCTTTAAAAGGTTTTAGGTGCTCAGCCTGTTAAGTCACTTTGAAGATATGTTTCAGTATTAAATTTAACTGTGACAATAAGTTGTTTTTGAAAGACTAGTCTGTATGGATAAACTAGTTGTTGATCTTGTCTCAACTAATTGTGGGCCTAAGCTTAACTGTACATACCTATGTATTGCTTCTTGTGACGGTATTTGTGAGATATCCCATAATAATTGTAGTCTCTTATCTTTTTCTGCTCCTTACTAGGATATTTGATGAAAGATCATTGCACCTTTACCTTATCACTCCAAAAAGAAACTGTAACTGTCCAAAGGGTCTAATCTTATTCGTCCCTTCTATTTTGCTGTGCACTATTGAAACTTTTGAACAGTTGGTGGATGATGTTTTATGTTAGAAAAATGTTATGGCGGTGTTACTTTTGCAATGGCATGTAGTATATGATTTTCCCATGTTTTTTCTGGCAGGTTCTTATGAACTTAGCAAATGACAACCCATCTGGTTGTGAACATATTGCATCATGTGGTGGACTTAACACAATGGCCTCCTTGATCATCAAGCATTTCCCTTCATTTGATTTCTCCGTGGACACTGGCCGAGATGTCGATCTTTTACAAGACCTCACCGATTCCGAGGACAGCAAAGCATGCCAAGTGAAAGCTAAGCAACTGCGAGATCATGAGCTTGATTTTCTGGTTGCCATATTGGGCTTGCTTGTCAATCTCGTGGAAAAAGATAGCCTTAATAGGTAAGCCTGTTACTTTCTTCCTTTCCATTTGTTTGATTCATGCCTGTGTTACTGTTCTGCTTCAGCTAGTTCCTTCGGGTCTGGAGCAGTCATATATCCCAACTAACAAATGTCTAGTTCTAAATAATTTCATGACCTGGCTGTAGGGTACGGCTTGCATCTGCTCGTGTTTCTGTGGATCTGTCTAAGAATGCGCAGAGTGAAAAGGCACAGAGGGATGTTATACCACTCCTCTGTTCAATCTTCTTAGCAAGTAAAGGTTCTGGGGAAGCTTCTGCAACTATATCACCGGTAATTCTAACCTTGAATCCCTTAGTTTAAAATCCATGAAATGGAAACTAATGCATTTGTAGGCTTTGATATCCAGTCAATTGACAAAATATCATGAATAGTCGAGTACCATTCCATTTTAAACCTGCACTATATTATTAGCCCTTTTTGGGGACCTTTGTTGCAAATGCCTTGTATGATGTTCTGTATAGTACTTTCTACCTAGTAGCCAGCAAATCCTATTGTATGATGTCCTGTAGCTCATTTGATTGACTGCTTATTATAACTAACCAGGATGATGAAGAGTCAATGTTGCAAGGAGCACGGGAAGCTGAAATGATGATCGTGGAGGCCTATGCAGCCCTCGTGCTTGGCTTTCTTTCGATAGAAAGGTTAGTAATCTGAGTTGTCGTCTGTAATGTTCCATTACGGTGAGTTGATTGCATAATGTGTCTGGACTTGTTAACATTTTGTCTGCTTCAACAGCATGAAGGTTCGAGGAGCGATTTCCAGCTGCCTTCCAAATAACAACTTGAAAGTTCTTGTGCCCGTGCTAGAGAAATTTGTGGTATGCCTCTTGTCCGGTAGATCTTACCCTTGTAGGAAGCTTATTTTCTTCTTCATTTCGACATTTTACCCTTCTTGTGGTATGTTTCTACTTGCTGCTGCGTATAGAGATAGAGCATGTAATAGTCCGTTTATTTGTTACATGTGCAGGCGTTTCATCTGCAGCTTAATATGATGACAGACGAAACACACTCATCTGTTACAGAAGTTATCGAAAAATGCAAACTATGATAGGATGGTGAAGAGGTCACTTTGTATAGACTGACTGGCCTCTTCGCAGCTGAGGCACACACAAGTGTTCCTCCTCGTCTCCCCGTGCGCCGCAGATGACCTGCAGTCGTCTTGCAACTAACCAACCATGGTGTCATTCTTTTCTTTTCCTTTTGCCCCCCTGTTGTTGTCGCCCATCTTTTGTGTGTGCTCCTTGTCGCCTCTCAAAACACGTTGTTTACTTAGCCAATTCAATTGAATGTAAAATAACATCATAGGGAATGTACTCTGTGTGCGTGTGTGTGTTTGTAATTTGTACTGGTACCAGTCATAGTCAGTCACCACACATGCCTAAATCTGAAGAAGCTTAATGGAACGTACCGTTGCCATGCCGTTTGGTCTGTGCCTCCTGTGTCTTAAACAGATATTTTGTTTGCTTGATACTGTTCCAAACACTGGATTACATTCAGCAGATGGATTTTATTTGGACAAAATTGTTGCTAGTCAATTACACAAAAAGTTAAGCAAAAATGCTATTCTTACAACTTGTACAAAATTTGTACGCTCCTTTGATTTTAGCTAACCATCATATATTTGAAAGTGGTAGGAATAGCATCGCTCAAATTAAACGAATATAGTGACACATTGAAAAGGGTAGTTGTCATTTCTTAGGCCCCCTTTGTTTGGGCTACAGATTCTTGAGAATTAGTTGTGGCTTGGATTATAGTGAGGGGCGGCTCCCCTTCTCTGTTCGGTTGGGTGGGAAAGAACGAGGTGGAGGAGAGCCTGGCGTTAGAGGAAATTGGCTGGGGGCTAGTGGCATTTCTAGCGTAATAACGGGGAGGAGATGATCTATTCCCGGAACCTGGATAAGTGGCAACTCGGGCATCTAGGGAATCAGCAAATTCTCAGCTTCTGGCTTGTGCCTCGGCGTAGCACAATTTCAGAACCGATTTTTGAAAGCTAAGATAAAAATCTGAGTGTTTGTTTGAGATTCTGTTTTGGATGGGTTAGAATCCAAGAATCTGTAGCTAAAGCCCAAACAAAGGCCACCTTAAGGTGCAATTGGTGCAGATTAAAAGTACAACTACAAAGAAAATACAAGTATTGGCTGATTTCAAATCAAACCATTTAAATAAAACAAAATGGAAATTACAAGTAAAGAGTTCAAATAAATCTTGAACATTTTTTAATGTGTGCCAGTGAAAAATATATATTCAAGTGTAGCAAATAGATAAAATTGACAAAAAAAGATAAAAAAAGATTGGCTAGCTTATCATCTAGATAAAAATTAACCAAGTCAATTCACATCGTTTGATTTTACGTGAAGATTCGTGCATACTTTTTTATTTGATCAATTGAATGATATAGGAGCCTTGTATTTTTTAATGATATAGTGTTAGCCGAGACTTTCTCAGTTCACATCTAGCAAATAAAAAGAGACGGTAGATTAGCAAAAAAAAAATGATTTGACGGATCAGAAGAAGATCCGTAATAATATTGTCTTATTTTAGGCTCAATAATAGACTAGTTTCTACTTTTTACATCAATAATGTGGCCACTTAGATAAAGCATATAGGATTATTTCTGCCATCATTTTAGTTGGGGCCATATTTGAACTCCGGAATAGCGTGAGTCGACGAAGGTAGGACCCAACCCTAGCCGCCACCCTGTGATCCGATCCCTCTCGCCGCCGCCAGGTTAGCCGCACAGGCAAAGCCCATGTGGCCTCGCGGTGGTGGGTAGGATGTTGTTCATAGCCTGACGTGGAGGAGCTGGTGGGCTGCTACGGTATGGCGATGGTGATTCGTGGTCGGGCTACGACTGCCGGCAGGTGATGCTCGTCGGCGTCGTTGGTGATCCACATTAGCATTCTTCAATGGTGGCACGGTCTGGCTAGGTCACCAGAGAAGAGGGAGTCGATGCATTGTCCTGAATGGCGACGAGGTCGACAGGCCCGAACTTGTTGTGCAATGATACATGTGTTTTTTTCCAAGGTTTTATTTAGGAGTCTTTGAGTTTGGTTTTGGGACATCGAGGCCGCCGCCTTCTAGGAATAATGTTCTTCTTCCTCTTTCACGATTCTGTTGGTATGTTTATCCACGACGGAGGACGTGTGGAGCCGTGCTCCGGCAGGTCCGTGATCCGATCGACTCAGGGGTCCTTCTTGATTCAGCTAACATTCGTGGTCTTCCAAGTTTTTGCATATCCCTTAGGCCCTCCACTATGTAGGTCAAAACCGATGCCAAATTCACTTTTTGAACATTTGGCACCGGTGCCCTACATAACCCAGCCGATGCCAAATAAAAATTTCAGGGCATCGATTCCTCTACTTGCTCCGACGCCATATTTCGTTGAGGCAATAAACTAGGTAGCCACTGTACTTTTGCATGCGAGGCACCACCGGCGAGACACTGCTTTGAGCTGATATATTACTAGTTTATACGTAGGTGGGCCAGAGGTGGGTGGGTGCCAAATCCTTCACGTTGTGGTGCCGGTGCTAAACTTTTTATATTTGGCATCGAAGTGTATGTGGCAAACTTTTTAAATTTCTGGCACCGAACACATAGTGGAGGGCCTTATCGGTGTTTCCGATTTGCGTTGTAATTCGCGGCCGTTGGTATCTCCTAA
This sequence comes from Triticum aestivum, assembly GCF_018294505.1. Lineage (NCBI taxonomy): Eukaryota > Viridiplantae > Streptophyta > Magnoliopsida > Poales > Poaceae > Triticum > Triticum aestivum. Next base: position 307,826,782 of record NC_057794.1, read on the forward strand.
TATGCATCGATGACTTTTTATCCGTTGCTTCTACAAGCTATTGTTTTTTTTAAAGCCCCGCCTAGGCGGAGGCCAGAGGCAGCATCGAGTTATGCTCATGCCTCCGCCGATGGATACATAAGGAAGAAGATTTCAGCACCCCAAAATGAAATGTAATTTTATTTGTCTGGGTGGGCGTGTTTGTAAATTCATGTGACACTTAATATACGGTCTTGAGCCTTTTGAAAAAAGAAAACGAATTGTAGATAAAGCGAACCGGGCCACAGAATATAGAGAGAAACTTGGCAAACACCGCCGAAACAAACCACCGCCGGCAGCCGCCGGCCACCGTTTCGCCCGAGTCTAGTCACCTCCCGTCCGCGCGCGCATGCGCATTCAGTCAGCGCGCGCCCGCCCGCTTCCGCCCTCGCGATTTTATCCACTCTCACCACTCACCAACGGAGCTTCGCTCAGCGCAGCGCCATCCCCCCGCCCCGCCTCCGGATTCTCTCGCCCCAGGCCGAACAACCCCACGTTCGCCACGTGCGCTCGCGCCACCGCCTCGCCGCCCCAGCCAATGATCTAGAGCCTCGCGGATCTGACGCGGCGCCCCCGCCCCGCCTCCGCGGTCCGGTCACCGTCTCGGCTTGCCCAGGCCCGCGCCTCCCCGCCTGTTCGTGCCGCCCTCGCCGGCGTAGGGGGGCGCGTGCGGCGAGCTCGTCCATGGGGACGCTCGTCTGGCTGAGGCCGACCGCGGCCCCGGCCGTCCCCGCCGGTCCCTCCGCCGCGCACGGTACGCGACACGGCTCGACGCCTACCTTCGGAGAAAGCCCCGCGCGATGCTGCTGCTGATCCTATCTTATCTGGTGTTTGGTTTCTGTTTCGCTCCTCTGCAGTGGTGGCTGCCGGTGGTGTAAATGCCCGGCCTCGGCGGGTGTCCGTGGCGTCCCGCTGCACGAACCCGCGGGTGCTCCAGGCGGGGAGGTGCCGGTGGCTGGTTGTCAGGTCGGGTGTCACGGCCGCTGCAGCCGCCGCAGATGACCCCGAGGATTCGTCGGAGCTATCAGGTTTCAGGCCTCCTCCCCTCTCTAGAGCCAAATGCTTTGAAGTTCTTATGGCAGTGCCCGAGTAGCTGAGCTGTGCTAGCTAGAAAATTACATTGACATGTGCCTGCGTATGTGAACCTGCAATGTTGCCGTTGCTAGTGCTATGTGAGTGTTAGGTGAATTTGGATAAACCAATAATGCAGAAACTCAAACTATTGTCCCAACCCTTCATTTCAGTATGGACCAGAGGATAGGATTTGATACTTTCCGTCCTTCTGTTTTATAACCAATATATGATGGATTGTAGGCTTATAATTGTTACTTCTACTCATGTGAAAGGTGTCATTAGAGTTTTTAGATAGATTAATTTCAGAGGGAGAACAACAGTTGTTAAGGTATTTATAAACCCTGTAGCAGCTAATGCCAGTGGCATGTTTGATGAAATTTAAGTAGTAGGCCCTACTGACTAGTACGTATTAGGAAAATCATCTGCACATATTTTGCAAACAATGTGTGTGTGAAATCATTCAAATTATATACTAGCTGGATTCTTTTTGAGCTCACTTTTTTTTGAGAAAACTTGCTTATATTTATTTACTTAACCAGATCTGCAAGTGGCTTCGAGGATCAGAGGGGTCTTCTTCTACGCGGTGACTGCTGTTGCGGCGATCTTTTTGTTTATAGCTATGGTTGTGGTTCATCCACTTGTGCTCTTGTTTGACCGCCACCGTAGGAGAGCTCAGCACTATATTGCAAAGATTTGGGCTACTCTGGCAGTTTCCATGTTCTACAAGCTTGAAGTTGAGGGAATGGAGAATCTACCTCCCAATAGTAGCCCTGCTGTCTATGTTGCTAACCATCAGAGCTTCTTGGATATCTATACCCTTCTAACTCTAGGAAGGTGCTTCAAATTTATAAGCAAGACCAGTATCTTTATGCTTCCAGTTATTGGTTGGGCAATGTATCTCTTGGGTGTCATTCCTTTACGGCGTATGGACAGCAGGAGCCAGCTGGTATGGCCTTAGCCTTGTCCCTTCCTTTTTCAGTAGGCTCTGAATTTCGATAATCTTGTGATTGAATATAAGCTGTGGATTACCTGCAATTTGTGCCACTGAAGAATTTCTTATTTGGTAATTCCTTTGCATATCCTTTTTGTTAGTGCAGCTCCCGCATCTTATGTGAAGCGTACATGCATTAGTTTAGTTTTCAACATTAATGTCGTTTTTTGTTAAATGTCTTCCTATTATAGAGTTTACCTACTTTGCACTCCATGTTGAACATATCATATATCCTCTAAATTCAGGACTGTCTTAAACGGTGTGTGGATTTGGTGAAAAGGGGGGCGTCTGTATTTTTCTTTCCAGAGGGAACTCGAAGTAAAGATGGAAAGCTAGGTATATTCAAGGTTAGGTTCCGTCGAATGTGATTTTACTCTTGTGTGTACTACGCCATTAGCTTTCAGTTCCGTGAAGTACTGACATTTCATAATTATCCCCAGCGAGGAGCATTTAGTGTCGCAGCGAAGACTGGCGTTCCTGTCATACCTATTACCCTTCTCGGGACAGGGAAATTGATGCCTCCTGGAATGGAAAGCAACCTTAATTCAGGTTCAGTACAAGTCATTATTCACCGTCCAATTGAAGGGAATGATGCAGAGAAATTATGTACCGACGCAAGGAATGTGATAGCAGACACTCTTCTTCTACATGGTTATGGAGTGCACTAATGGAAGTGGGTGATTTTTCCTATTCAATGGATCATGGAACCTAGTTTGCCGAAACGTGTCGACTGAAGGCAAAGATAGTTTACAGGTACACGTTACTGACTAGTTCGATATTTCGAGAATCCATAGGAAATGCTATTTGCTTCTTAAGAAGAACAGCTTTTTTGAAATGAAAGAGTTTCCACGGGCGTCGTATATCATTTGTTAAAATAAGGTTCATGACTTCATGTAGCATAATCGTATGACTGCGCGAAACGTATCTTCAGTTTAAACTTCAAGAAAAGGGACACCTTCAGTTTGAATATGTGCCCCACATTTAGATGTTTGAGATTGTTATCTCCACCACATGGAGGTGTGAGACGAGTGTCCTAATAAGAGACTGAATATAACATAGATGTATTTGGTGGAGGAAATACTTGTAAGTACGTATTTTGTAAAAGGAAGGATTCCAAAAGATCTACCCTTGTTTGTGCAGCTGGTAGAGGTGCTGAGTGCAGGCATTCTTTTTGCTGCAGAATGAAGACAGGGGCTGGAGGAAGAATAAGAATGACTTGCGCTTGTTAGTTGCTGTGTGTGACTTGCAAAACAGGCTTTGATGTAGTTTATCTTTCACAAATTGTAGTTTGCATTTTTTGCCTTGTTCTATAGTATTTTAACATGAAAAGATGTGATGTGGCGAAGAAATCATCTGGACCTAGATGATTTTGCCATATTCTACAATCTGAGAAGATAAGATTTTTTTTGTGTGGGTGAGAAGATAATAAAGTTGGCACGTGATTTCCTTTTGGGACTTGGTAAAGATGGCTTTTCTTCTCCCTTTTTTCCTTTTGGCCTTTTTAAGTGTATATCAGCAGGCAAATCGAATGTAGCCGAGTTCGGCTTCTTGCCGAGATGTTCCTTTCTAGATTGATTTGATCTTGACTCGGAAGCTTCCCGTACGATGCTTGGGTCTTGTCTCCTCGTGTCAGTCTTATATTATGAGACGGAGAGAGTATTATCCAGACGGGAACCAGAAGGAGTAGGGAACTTTGGCGACGGAATGGGCTTTACCTTCGCTGCTGCTGTCTGTTTTTTTTTCTTTTGTTCTTTTTCACTTAGTTTTCTTTGACTGATTTTGTGGTTTCCTGATCAATTTTTTCTATTTTCTCTTCTACCGTCATTTATTTATTCTTCAAGAAATGTTTAAAATTTATTCGTTTTTTTTTTAAAAAAATGCTTGATTTTTCAAAAAAGATCACAATTCTAAAAATCTTTGGAATTTCAAAAATTGTTCATGATTATAAAAAAATCATGATTTTTTTTCAATTCGTGAACATTTTTGAATTTCATTGTTTTTTTAAATTCATGAACATTTTTCATATTTTTTTGAATTCGTTTTTTTATATTTTATGAACCTTTTTGAATTGACGGACATTTTTTGAATCCGCACACATTATTTTAATTTTAAAAACAATAATGTGAATCTTTTATAGACCTCACATCTTTTAAATTAAAATTGAACTGGCTGAGAAAACCGAATGAGAAAAAAAGAAACAGACGTGCGGTCTCTTGATGGGCCAGGCCCATCTTGCGCGGTCTATAAAAGCAGTGCCCCTCGTGTTTGCGCGTTGTTTCTTAGAGCATCTCCAGCCGTTGCGTCCCCAGGGGACGTTTTCGTCCGGCTGGGGCTGCGACGGAAAATATTTCCAGCCGTGTCTCCACCCCAAGCACTTCTGCACCTCGACGAGTAGGACGCGTGGCGCGCAGCGAGGAAGCGGCCGGGCGCCACCGCTCCTCGAGCTCGCCCTACGGCGGCTCCGGCACGCCCGGGTCGGCGCACGGCGCGCGGTGAGCAGAGGGCGGCGGTGAGGAGGCAGAGGCCGGCGCGCGGCGAGGAGCCGGCCGCGACCAGCGGCGGTGAGGAGGCAGATGCCGGTTGCCGGAGACGTGGACCAGTGCTCCGGTATGAACCGATTTGTCGCCATCTTCGCTGTGCTGTTGCTCTCCTTCTACTTCACCTTCGCTTCCTGGCCACGGACACGCTGCAGAAGCTCCTCGTCCTGGCGCTGCTCGCCGTGTGCTCCCGTCGAGCAGCAGCGAGGCCGAGCTCCCACGGATCCGGACAGTTGTGCCCAGGCCGCGCCCGGCCGGAGAGGCGGCGAGCTTGGGTGGCGCGCTGGAGCCCAGGCGCTCGCTCGCCGGCCGCGCTCGCTCGTTTGGAGTCGGCGCAGGCCGCGACGGCGGATGAGCGAGGAAGGGCTGGTGGAGAGGTGGAGGAGAAGGGGCGGTGGGAATGCGGGAGAGAGGAGATTTTTCTACGCACTACATGTGGTGGGTTGTGACGTCCCCGATTCAATCGTACACTAATCATACACGCAAACGTATACGATCAAGATCAGGGACTCACGGGAAGATATCACAACACAACTCTATAAATAAAATAAGTCATACAAGCATCATATTACAAGCCAGGGGCCTCGAGGGCTCGAATACAAGAGCTCGATCATAGACGAGTCAGCGGAAACAACAATATCTGAGTACAGACATAAGTTAAACAAGTTTGCCTTAAGAAGGCTAGCACAAACTGGGATGCAGATCGAAAGAGGCGCAGGCCTCCTACCTGGGATCCTCCTAAACTACTCCCGGTCGTCGCCAGCGGGCTGCACATAGTAGTAGGCACCTCCCGAGTAGTAGTAGTCGTCATCGACGGTGGCGTCTGGCTCCTGGGCTCCAACGTCTGTTCGCAGCAATTGGGTATAGAAAGGGGGAAAAGAGGGAGCAAAGCAACCGTGAGTACTCATCCAAAATACTCGCAAGTAAGGAGCTACACTACATTGTATGCATTGGTATCAAAAGGAATAAGGGTATCATATGTGGACTGAACTGCAGAATGCCGGAATAAGAGGGGGATAGCTAGTCCTATCATAGACTACACTTCTGGTAACCTCCATCTTGCAGCAGGAGAAGAGAGTAGATGGTAAGTTCACCAAGTAGCATCGTGTAGCATAATCCTAACCGATGACCCTCCCTCGTCGCCCGTGAGAGAGCGATCACCGGTTGTATCTGGCACTTGGAAGGGTGTGTTTTATTAAGTATCCGGTTCTAGTTGTCATAAGGTCAAGGTACAACTCCAAGTCGTCCTGTTACCGAAGATCACGACTATTCGAATAGATTAACTTCCCTGCAGGGGTGCACCACATAACCCAACACGTTCGATCCCATTTGGCCGGACACACTTTCCTGGGTCATGCCCGGCCTCGGAAGATCAACACGTCGCAGCCCTACCTAGGCACAACAGAGAGGTCAGCACGCCGGTCTAAATCCTATGGCGCAGGGGTCTGGGCCCATCGCCCATTGCACACCTGCACGTTGTGTACGCGGCCGGTGAGCAGACCTAGCCTCCCGTATACAAGAGTAGGCGTTCCAGTCCAACCCGGCGCGCGCCGCTCAGTCGCTGACGTCACGAAGGCTTCGGCTGATACCATGACGTCGAGTGCCCATAACTGTCCCCGCGTAGATGGTTAGTGCGTATAGGCCAGTGGCCAGACTCAGATCAAATACCAAGATCTCGTTAAACGTGTTATTTTGAAATAACCACGGATGCCGACCAGGGCCAGGCCCACCTCTCTCCTAGGTGGTCTCAACCTACCCTGTCGCTCCGCCACAGTGTAACCGTCGGGGGCCTCCGGGGACTCATGCCCACCTCTACCGGGATGGAGCCACCCGCCCCTTCAGCCCCCAACATCGGAATCACTCGCGGGTACTCCTACGAGCCCACCTGACTTTAGTCACCACATGTATAGCATGTATATATATATATATATGTGTGTGTGTGTGTGTGTGTGTGTGTGTGTGTGTGTAAGTATAAACCCGTGATCACCTCCTGAGTGATCACGGCCCGATAGTATAGCACGGCAGACGGACTAGAATGTAGGGCCACTGATGATAAACTAGCATCCTATACTAAGCATTTAGGATTGCAGGTAAGGTATCAATAGTTGTAGCAACAATGACAGGCTATGCATCAGAATAGGATTAACGGAAAGCAGTAACATGCTACACTACTCTAATGCAAGTAGTAGAGAGAGGAGTAGGCGATATCTGGTGATCAAAGGGGGGGCTTGCCTGGTTGCTCTGGCAAGAGAGAGGGGTCGTCAACTCCGTAGTCGTACTGGGTAGTAGCGGCGTCGGTCTCGGTGTCTAGCGAGAGAAGAGGGGGAAGAAATAATAAATATAATGCAAAAAAATGCATGGCGATGCATGACATGGCAAGTAGCGGTGCTAGGGGTGCCCTAACGCGGTATGAGGTGATACAGGTGAAGGGGGGAAACATCCGGGAAAATATCCCTGGTGTTTTGTGTTTTCGGACAGATGAATCAGAGGGGGAAAGTTGCGTGTTCGCTATGCTAGGGATGCATGACGGACGAACGGGCTGTGTAACCGGATTCGTCTCGTCGTTCTGAGCAACTTTCATGTACAAAGTTTTTCCATCCGAGCTACAGTTTATTTTATATTAATTTTACAAGGTTTAAATTGTTTTTAGAATTTATTTAATTATTTAAATCAACACTATTCAGAATAGTGTTTGTTGATGTCATCATGACATCAGCATAGACCTGGTCAACCCGACAGGTGGGTCCCGCATGTCATACACTGCTCAATTTAATTAGGGTTTAGCTAATTAATTACTATTTAATTAAATTAACTTATTAGTTAGATTAATTAAACTTGATTAATTAACTTAATTAATTAATTATTAGTTTAATTAATTTTATTAATTCATTTTTATTTTATTTTATTTATTATTTTTAATAGACGTTTTGGGCGCGGGCCCCATTTGTCATAGGCCCATAGGGGCCTATCGGGTTCGGGCATGCGGGCGCCAGCCCGAACAGGCGTGTGCCCGGGGGGGCGAGGCCACCGGGGTGCGGCGGCAGGCGCAGGCTGCAGGATGCAGGGGGCGGTCGGTAGAGGCCGCGGGTCGCGCGCGGCGGGGCGACGTTGTTCGCGCACGGGCGGAGCCGGGCGCTGGCTCGCGCGCGCTGGGCAGCAGTGAGCACCACGGGCGCAGCGGGAGGGGGTGCGGCTGCACGGGCCGACGAGGCCGTGGCATCGCTGCGAGGCGGGGCAGCACGTGCACGCGGGCGAGTGACGAGTAGCCAGAGGGGGAGCGGTTGCAGCTGCGGGTGAATGGGTGCGGCGGTGCGGCCGACGGAGCAGGCAACGATGACTTGAAGGGCAGCAGCAGTGGAGCAAGGGCGCGACCGTCGTGGGCGACGCGGGGAGGCGGCGCACGGCGAGGACGACTTGGTCGCGAGGAGCACGGCGCAGAGGGCGCGCTGGGCGCGATGAGCGCGTGCTCACCGCGGGCGCGCGCGTGGGTGGTTTAGCGTGCGGTGACCGCGAGTGAGGCGTGAGGCAGAGGAAGGGGGAGGCCCCGGGCCTCACCAGCGTTGATGGGGAGACGGGGCGCCGAGGCTTGCTGGCGGCCCGCGGGGAAGAGGACGAGGACGTGAGGTCCGATGAGGAGGAGGTCAAGGTTGCGTCCGACACGGGGCGGGGCTTGGCGACGCCGGCGAAGACGATGGGGCGGCTCCGGCGAGGTGGCGTCGCGGGGAAGGACGGAGGCGCGGTGGGGCGGCGACCGGTGACGGAGCCCAGCGGCGGTGGTCGGCGACAAGCGACGGGGCGTCGCGAGTGGCACAGGGGCGAGGCGCTCGATCCGATCTGGATCGGGAGGGCGGGTGAGAGAGAGATCGGGGGTGGGGGGTTTGTGCGGTCGTGGGCTAGGGTTTCGGTGGGTGTGGGGGTTAAGTGAGTGAAGGGGGCCGGCAGGACTAGTGGGCTAGCCGGCTGGGCTGTTTGGCCCAGATGGCCAGGGGAGTTTTCTTCTTTTCATTGTTTTATTTATGTTTGTCTTTTTATTTTCTATTTATTTTTACTTTACTGTTTTATTTTAGTTTCCTAAATTGCATTAGTTTTGTAAAACATTCAACTAGCACCTAAAATAGTAACATTAATTATATCACCGCCATAATAACTTTGGCACCTAGCTAAAATAGTTTAGTATTTTATAAAATACAACAGGAGTATAATTAATTGTTTTTGCTATTGTTTTAATCACTTTAGGGTATTTAATTATTTTATAAAGCTGTTGTTTCTTCACCAATATTATCCATGATTTATTTGTCACGTTAAGAACATTATAGTTTTGACTTTTGAAAACTTTGTTGTTTGCCTTTAACTCAAATTTGAATTTGAAACGTTTTGAACTAACGCGAGATTAACAATAGTAACCGCGGTGACGTGGCATCATTAACAGGGAATTACTGTAGCTTAAATATCCGGGCGTCACAATTCTTCCCCACTACAAGAAATCTCGTCCCGAGATGTAAGAGGTAGAGTAAGGGGAAAGATGTGGTTACGAAATTCTATCGAGTCTTCTCGGTCTTGGTTGCTTTTCTCAAAGAGGTCGATCCATAGAGTTGATTTCTTCATTCCTATGATTTAGTCGTCATGATGAAACCGGCATCCTTTCTGCAGGATCTCCATCGTACTTACAAAAGAATAAAGGGTGGTTATTCCGAAAGAACGGACCTCTACAAGGTTGACTACCTGGTCGATAACATCGAGGAAGGTGGCGGAAAGTAACTCTCGAATTAAAACTTAAGAAAATATTGAGAGCAAAATAAGGAGGTATCATGGGAAGTTTCGAGCGAGCAGGCAATCATTCGATGCCTGAAACAGGGCGTGAAAGGGGTTCAAAGCAATGGGGATAACTATTGTGCCTGATACCAGTATAGATCACTAGGAAGGTGGCTCGCGAATTACATACGAGGCCACGCGCGAGGTACAACCTTGGGGACAGGGGTGTACAGGAGAGTCAGGTTTGGTTCCTGTGGAACTGTGGGTTGTGGGCCCACCATGTGGTTTAAAGTAGAAAGGGGGCTGACATCTTACACGGTCACGATAGCAAGGCATGTTAGAGGGTAGCCTGTCAGTTAGGTCGGCAACAACATCGATACCAAGGGCGAGGGACGAAGAGAACCATTTTCCTGCTCGTTGAACGAGGCGAACCAATAGGCAAAGTTCTCGTCCATCGGCGGTTATCGGAATGTCATCAACAATAGTAACAGGTTCTTACTGGCAGAGTGGTACAACGAAGTGCTTACCTAAGTAGGGAATTATCACTGCTCAGTTAAGTCAGATTACTGGAAAGGTTAAACAAGTAATGGAAAGGAAAATATGTTTAAACACATATTTCAGGGTATATCCTTCTCAAGGACAAGCAGATCATGATATCCAGGACATGATAGAAGTAGAAAACCATTTAGGTAAGGGGAAATAAATTTCATGACATTACCCATACAACGGTGCATGGATAATTGAGCAGGAAACATTTAGCATTGGGCTTCAAATGTTCTTGTTGAAAATCGGAGTATCACAGACATGCTTCGAGATATCATTGACATGGTCACTAGGTAAAGATCAGACTTTGGATACAAGGATCCATCCGGAACAATTTACAGAATAAGTCTTACAATTCCCTCATGGAAGAATGGCTAACCTTGCCAAAACGGAAACTATAATAATAGGTCCTCCGGCCAGGTGTGCTAGGCAAGTCATCACCTTATTGGGTCAAAGAGCAAGGCTATAACTCTCGGGAATATGTTCCAACCACCATATCTGACTGAGATTCAGATCTGGCTAATTGGGGTCAGGATACCTCAGACTCAAGATGCTTGAGAAGAAAAGGTGCAACACAATTTGACGAGGTGAAATTGTAAGATCCTCAGGAAATGAACTATGGAAGCGAGTTCTGAAACAAGAGTTCATCATTAAACCAAGGAGAGGGTGAGGAGGTGACTGATGAACTCAGCACCAATTCATTGAGATTTCCAAAAAGATGGATTTCCACAAATATATGAACAAGGAGATAACATTTGCCAGATCAAATGATATAACGATGTATGCTCGAGGAAACCATACATACTTAAACATTGGTTGAAAAGTGCACCCGAAATATGGGTTGGGTTGCACGACCAGAGTCAGAATGGCGATTGAGCAACCAAGACTCCAAATTGGAATTATTGTCCATTAACTCTGAAGCAATAGGGTTGCTGGAGATAATAAATTCGCACAACATAGTTCACTCAACACGGGGACCAAGAAAAGAATGGTGATGGTGAGAAGCATCATTGTATCAAGAATTCTTAAGAGGTGGTGAGATTCTCACGACATTCTTGACATAAAATATGGTAATACTCCAAGGTAAAGAAGAACAAATGATGGGTAGAAAGGAACTCATGGTATAACACAAAACACGAACAAGTTTGTGTTGGAGGGAAGGAAATAAAGTTGTCGATGATAACACAAATCATCAAGGGCAAGGATGGTCTTTCTCATCATGAATTCAATTGATATTCTGGAAGAGCTCAGAATGCTGATGATGATCATGACACATTTGTCGAGAGATTTCCTGAAGATGTAATCGATTGGCGATGACATCAAGTCAAAGGAATGATGAAGCGAAAGGTTATTGGAACCACAAGTATGACACAAACTCGAAATCAAGCTTGCTGATCAAGGCGAAATGATATGATGAGGAAGATTGACGTAAGCTTAGCTCATCGTCGAAAGTTGTACTCCGGGAATAAGGACCAGGTAACACAGTTAAAATCAGCACAATAATGATATAGCCAATCAGGCTAGGAATGACTTAAAGGATTACTAAACTCGTAAGCAACGAGAATTACTTAGAGTTATTGAATCATAGTGCGGAATCAATTCACTTATCGGTGTTCTCGGGTGACTAATAACTCAGAACCCGGGGAAAATCTGAAAACGACGAGAAGCAATACTAGATGAAGACTCATAGGAAGCAACACAGTTCTTTGATATTCTCGAGATATCAGGGGGGTAATGCTCAACGACAGATCAAAGTAGAGGTTGGACTAGGGTATTGCTCTGCAGAAGACAAGTGCTTAAACTTGCACGAGAAATGATATTTAAAGGAGAACATGGTCGGAACCACGATTGCAAAAGGCCAGATCCCAGAGATAAGATGAACAAATACCAAGGGAATAATTAATTTAAGAAAAGCTTTAATGATAAGATCTACATCGTGTCCATGGGCATGAACACAAAGTTCAAGGTCGACTCCCACTTCTCCAATGCATAACCTTTCATTCGCTGCTCTACTAAAAATGATTTGAGTGCGAAGATCTACCTGGTAAATTACTAGAGGAGTATGAACCTTGGAAAACTTTCGGGTTCACACAGATTAAGGAAGGCATAGGTTCAACACATCGGGGCTTCTTAGAGCATATACCATGAACTTCAGGAGTAAATAACACAAGCTCAAAAGTAGAGCATGGTTGACAAAGTAGAGGATATAATTTACCAAAGGCATTATGTATCAGGTAAAAATCTCACAAGAATATTGGTTGTGAAGGAAACTGTCGGGTAATAACCCTGCAATGGGTATGGCGGTCCACAACGGGGCTGATGTGAGTATCGATACTCAATCAGAGGAAGAATGAATGCCAAGGCATCAGATTATAGAAACAACTGACTAAGGCCTTGTTTGGTTCAGCTTTTATCGATGGATTCCGCTACCGCGCAGCAGAATCTGAACCAAAGGACGAACCCAGCAGAATCCGATTCCAGAAATCCGCTGTCAAAATCTGAACCAAAAGCGAAAGCAGCCCAGGACGTGCTTTCCAAAATCTGATTCCGCTGCAGGCCAAAATCTGAAAAAGCTGTATCAGCTGGTTTGCCAAATGACCTACATCTTTTTCACATCAGATTTTCCACAACTATTTTTCCACAACAGATTTTTCACAGTTTCTTTTAGAAATCCACAGCCGAACCAAACAGGGCCTAATTCAAAGCTTAATGCAAATAATTTTATGATTTCCAAACTAAGGGATCAGAAGCAATCATTCTGATCGAAAATGAATAAGTTCAATAGACTTAGAAGCACAACCGATCAAGGCATTGATTGGTCAAGAACCAGCTCATATCCAAATGACGTCTGAGATGGAAGGATAATCCTAGGATTCGATTGATGATTGTGAATATTCACAACTTATTGAATCAATGGACACGAAATGATAGTGACAGAGGATGTCAACGGAGATTACTAGAAGTATGGAATTAACCATAATGCAGGAAGGCAAGGAAATCAAGAGCAATGGGCTGCTGAGGATTTTCAGAAAATCGAATGGTATTTCGAGGACTTATGTGAAACACATGAACGACTAGGGATGAGCGGATACTCGGCAAGTGGGAGGAATTATCCGTAGGGGTATTTATGTGGCTAGTAACTGCAAGGCAGTAGGCACAAAGTATTCTCGGAATATCCAAAGAATTTCAGGGTATCTTGTAATAACAAGAACAATTGGAAGTGAAGCTATGGACGACAAGTGTATGTAGTTATCCATAAGGGTTTATCGATGGTCGGAAATAACAAAAGCGGTGCGCACAAAGTCTCGAGAGAATATGGAAGAGTATCTTCGGAATCTTCTGGTGAAGCCGACCATCATCTGGAATGAAGGAGCTCTCCGGGAGAAAGTATGTACGAGAACCTAGAGTTAGAGTTAGCAAAACCATTTAACCCGAATAGAAGAGAGATCAGAATCCCAGAGTATAGACGAGGAGTAAACGATCCTAATACCTCCCAATGGCGACGTGGGTCCATAAGACACACAGCCATGTTAGTAAAAGTTTTGCAATGACTAGACTCGACTTCGGCCAAGGAGTGTGGAAGGGGGATTCCTACAGGCAGTTGGCTCTGATACCAACTTGTGACGCCCCCGATTCAATCGTACACTAATCATACACGCAAACATGCACGATCAAGATTAGGGACTCACGGGAAGATATCACAACACAACTCTATAAATAAAATAAGTCATACAAGCATCATATTACAAGCCAGGGGCCTCGAGGGCTCGAATACAAGAGCTCGATCATAGACGAGTCAGCGAAAACAACAATATCTGAGTACAGACATAAGTTAAACAAGTTTGCCTTAAGAAGGCTAGCACAAACTGGGATACAGATCGAAAGAGGCGCAGGCCTCCTGCCTGGGATCCTCCTAAACTACTCCTGGTCGTCGCCGGCGGACTGCACGTAGTAGTAGGCACCTCCCGGGTAGTAGTAGTCGTCATCGACGGTGGCGTCTGGCTCCTGGGCTCCAACGTCTATTCGTAGCAAACGGGTATAGAAAGGGGGAAAATAGGGAGCAAAGCAACCGTGAGTACTCATCCAAAGTACTCGCAAGCAAGGAGCTACACTACATATGTATGCATTGGTATCAAAAGGAATAAGTGTATCATATGTGGACTGAACTGCAGAATGCCGGAATAAGAGGGGGATAGCTAGTCCTCTCGTAGACTACGCTTCTGGTAACCTCCATCTTGCAGCAGGAGAAGAGAATAGATGGTAAGTTCACCAAGTAGCATCGTGTAGCATAATCCTAACCGATGACCCTCCCCTCGTCGCCCCGTGAGAGAGCGATCACCGGTTGTATCTGGCACTTGGAAGGGTGTGTTTTATTAAGTATCCGGTTCTAGTTGTCATAAGGTCAAGGTACAACTCCAAGTCGTCCTGTTACCGAAGATCATGACTATTCGAATAGATTAACTTCCCTGCAGGGGTGCACCACATAACCCAACACGCTCGATCCCATTTGGCCGGACACACTTTCCTGGGTCATGCCCGACCTTGGAAGATCAACACGTCGCAGCCCTACCTAGGCACAACAGAGAGGTCAGCACGCCGGTCTAAATCCTATGGCGTGGGGGTCTGGGCCCATCGCCCATTGCACACCTGCACGTTGTGTACGCGGCCGGTGAGCAGACCTAGCCTCCCGTATACAAGAGTAGGCGTTCCAGTCCAACCCGGCGCGCGCCGCTTAGTCGCTGACGTCACGAAGGCTTCGGCTGATACCATGACGTCGAGTGCCCATAACTGTCCCCGCGTAGATGGTTAGTGCGTATAGGCCAGTGGCCAGACTCAGATCAAATACCAAGATCTCGTTAAATGTTATTTTGAAATAACCACGGACGCCGACCAGGGCCAGGCCCACCTCTCTCCTAAGTGGTCTCAACCTGCCCTGTCGCTCCGCCATAGTGTAACCGTCGGGGGGCTCCGGGAACTCAGGCCCACCTCTACCGGGATGGAGCCACCTGTCCCTTCAGCCCCCAACATCGGAATCACTCGTGGGTACTCCTACGAGCCGACCCGACTTTAGTCACCACCTATATAGCATATATATGTAAGTATAAGCCCGTGATCACCTCCCGAGTGATCATGGCCCGATAGTATAGCACGGCAGACGGACAAGAATGTAGGGCCACTGATGATAAACTAGCATCCTATACTAAGCATTTAGGATTGCAGGTAAGGTATCAACAGTTGTAGCAACAATGACAGGCTATGCATCAGAATAGGATTAACGGAAAGTAGTAACATGCTACACTACTCTAATGCAAGTAGTACAGAGAGGAGTAGGCGATATCTGGTGATCAAAGGGGGGGCTTGCCTGGTTGCTCTGGCAAGAGAGAGGGGTCGTCAACTCTGTAGTCGTACTGGGTAGCAGCGACGTCGGTCTCGATGTCTAGCGAGAGAAGAGGGGGAAGAAACAATAAATATAATGCAAACAAATGCATGGTGATGCATGACATGGCAAGTAGCGGTGCTAGGGGTGCCCTAACGCGGTATGAGGTGATACCGGTGAAGGGGGGAAACATCCGGGAAAATATCCCCGATGTTTTGCGTTTTCGGATAGATGAATCGGAGGGGGAAAGTTGCGTGTTCGCTATGCTAGGGATGCGTGGTGGACGAACGGGCTGCGTAACCGGATTCGTCTCATCGTTGTGAGCAACTTTCATGTACAAAGTTTTTCCATCCGAGCTACGGTTTATTTTATATTGATTTTAAAAGATTTAAATCGTTTTTAGAATTTATTTAATTATTTAAATCAACATTATCCAGAATAGTGTTTGCTGACGTCATCATGACGTCAGCATTGACCTGGTCAACCCGACAGGTGGGTCCCGCATGTCATACACTGCTGAGTTTAATTAGGGTTTGGCTAATTAATTACTGTTTAATTAAATTAACTTAATTAGATTAATTAAACTTGATTAATTAAACTTGATTAATTAACTTAATTATTAATTATTAGTTTACTTAATTTTATTACTTCATTTTTATTTTATTTTATTTATTATTTTTAATAGACGTTCTGGGCGCGGGCCCCGTTTGTCATATGCCCATAGGGTCCTATCGGGTTCGGGCATGCGGGCGCCAGCCCGATGGGGTGAGGCCACCGGGGTGCGGCGGCAGGCGCAGGCTGCAGGATGCAGCGGGGCGGCCGACAGAGGCCGCGGATCGCGCGCGACGGTGCGACATTGTTCGCGCACGGGCGGAGCCGGGCGCTGGCTCGCGCGCGCTGGGCGCCAGTGAGCACCACGGACGCAACGGGGGGGGGGTGCGGCTGCGCGGGCCGACGAGGCCATGGCATCGCTGCGAGGCAGGGCAGCACGCGGGCGAGTGACGAGTAGCCAGAGGGGGAGCGGTTGCAGCTGCGGGTGAATGGGCGCGGCGGTGCGGCCGACGGAGCAGGCAACAGTGACTTGAAGGGCAGTAGCAGTGGAACAAGGGCGCGGGCGCGGCCGTCGTGGGCGACGCGGGGAGGCGGCGCACGGCGAGGACGACTTGGTCGTGAGGAGCACGGCGCAGAGGCGCGCTGGCGCGATGAGCGCGCGCGTGGGTGGTCTAGCGTGCGGTGACCGCGAGCGAGGCGTGAGGCAGAGGAAGGGAGAGGCCCCGGGCCTCAGCAGCGTTAATGGGGAGAGGGGGCGCCGAGGCTTGCTGGCGGCCGGCGGGGAAGAGGACGAGGACGCGAGGTCCGACGATAAGGAGGTCGAGGTTGCGTCCGGCGCGGGGCGGGGCTTGGCGACGCCGGCGAAGACGGTGGGGCGGCTCCGGCGAGGTGGCGTCGCGAAGGAGGACGGAGGCGCGGTGGGGCGGCGACCGGTGACAGAGCCCAGCGGCGGTGGTCGGCGACAAGCGACGGGGCATCGCGAGGGGCACAGGGGCGAGGCGCTCGATCCGATCTGGATCGGGAGGGTGGGTGAGAGAGAGAGATCGGGGGTGGGGGTGGGGGGGAGGGGTTTGTGCGGTCGTGGGCTAGGGTTTCGGTGGGTGTGAGGGTTAAGGGAGTGAGGGGGCCGGCAGGACTAGTGGGCTAGCCGGCTGGGCTGTTTGGCCCAGATGGCCAAGTGAGTTTTCTTCTTTTCATTGTTTTATTTATGTTTGTTTTTTTCTTTTTTATTTATTTTTACTCTACTGGTTTATTTTAGTTTTCTAAATTGCATTAGTTTTGTAAAACATTCAACTACACCTAAAATAGTAACATTAATTATATCACCGCCGTAATAACTTTGGCACCTAGCTAAAATAGTTTAGTATTTTATAAAATACAACAGGAGTATAATTAATTGTTTTTGCTATTGTTTTAATCACTTTAGGGTATTTAGTTATTTTATAAAGATGTTATTTCTTCACCAATATTATCCATGATTTATTTGTCATATTAAGAACATTATAGTTTTGACTTTTGAAAACTTTGTTGTTTGCCTTTAACTTAAATTTGAATTTGAAACGTGTTGAACTAACACGGGATTAACAATAGTAATCACGGTGACGTGGCATAATTAATAGGTAATTACTGTAACTTAAATATCCGGGCGTCACATAGGCCTAGCTAGAAAAAGAAAGGAGAGAGAGATTAAAGGCTGGCAGTGGGCCTTTCCCAGCCAAAAAGTAATGCTGGCGCTCTCATCTGCTCCCCGATTCCCCGAGTTTCACTTGCGTGCGCCAGCCGTAGTTTTTGTTAAATCCGACGAAAAAAAAGACTGTGGAAGTGCGACTGGAATGCTTTTTTAACACCGGTGTTAAAAATAGGCTCTTGGGGCCGTCCCGGGGGCGCGGCTGGAGATGCCCGGGAGGTTGTTACCGCCGAACGCCGCCGCCGCAATGGGCTTTTCCTTCGCCGCCGCCGCTGCCCGACCTGCCATGGCATCCACCCTCCCTGGTTGGTCGATGCTTGACTGCTTCGTGTTCTGGAGCGAGAACTTCGCCTTCCCCAAGGACGCCGCCTCAACCCTGGCCTCCGGCACCAACTCCATGGACCAAAAGTTCCGGATCTGCTTCAAACTCGTCGACCCGCCGGAGGTGTCCCGCCTTTATCTGCAAATGGAGGAAGGCCTGTGGCAGTCCCATAGCTTCGAAATCGTCGCGGCCCACCGCGCCGCGGTGCTCCTCCAGATGAGCTACCCCATCCAGGTGCCAGGCTACGACACCATCATCCCGATGGTCGACCACTTCCTCTACCGCGCCGCCAGCTGGCTCCCCGCCGTCTCTGGAGCGGCTCCCCGCTCTTGACGGGACCATCGCCGAGATCCAGGACAGAATCAAGGCCAGGGCCAGTGACGACGCCACCACGAATCAGCTTTTGCGCAGGCTGCATTGCCTGGACCTAGGCGTCCTGTGCCGCGGAGGGGGCGAGGTCGCCGTCGCAGAGCTCGAGATCACCGGGTCCATGGCGCCGCCCAAGCTCCACGTCCTGTGCCCGTCCACCTCTAGCGGTTGGGAGGTCAAGCATCCGCCCATCATTCCCTGCGACGATGCCAGGGAATTTGATCTGGAGGAGTTCTTGCGGTGCTTTGATGCTCACGCCGTCGTCCCCTTCAGGAGCTACCTGTGCTGGGTGGATTACTCCCTTGGCATCCTGTTCTGCGATGTGTTCGACGAGAGCCCCAAGCTCCTATACCTGGAACTCCCAGCTCAATTGCCCCGATTGCATCGCGAAGTCATGGGCCGAGCATGGGCGGATGCGTACCACGCCGTCGGCGTCACAGAGGGCGAGGTCATGAAATTTGTCAAACTTGTCCATGACAAGGACAGGTTCTCTGAAACCATCGGACCTGCCACTGATGCTTTCACCATCACCTCCTGGGCACTTAGAATAACAGAAAGCGACGGCATGATGAAGTGGGAGCAGGATGCATTTCTTAGATCCAGCGAGATCGGGTTTGATGGATTCACGCATCTTCCTCGTGTTGAGTCCTCTGGATTGGTTAGGGTTAAGGATTCACGGTGGTCTCACGGTGGTCTTTACCTTTTCCTTGAATCGATGAGCCCGAGCTGGTGGCCATGGTGGTGCTATGTCGCACGGGGGTGATGGCAGAGATGGTGAGGTGGTGGCGGAGCTTCTCGTCAGCACTGCACTAACCCAAGATCGGTAGGGGATTAGGTGTGGTGTACGGCGGTGCGACGAACCTCGTGATGCGAGCCGCGACCCCCACATCTTTATATAGTGCAGGTGACAGGGACCCGTCAACCATAGTGGGTTGAGCGCCCCCGATCAGAGCGCAGATCTAAGGGCCCGGTGAGCCGTTGGGCCCACACGGTGGAGATCATCCTAACATTCTCCTTTTTGATCTCAACTTTTACTTTTGACCGTATACTTTTACTTTACTCGTTTCATAACAGATCAATACATAGAACATGTTTCATTGTCACAGCTCAATTGCCTATAGAATCAGACAGCCACAATGTACCTCTCTGTTTTGAAACAAATTCTTTAACCTTAGGCCCTTTATTGTCCGGAAATCTTAGACTATATCATAAAACCCATGTCGACTGTGTGTTCTCCGAACACACTGGGCGGCAAGCCTTTAATAAGCAGATCTGCAAACACTTGTATGTTGCTTTTATGCTTCAAGCATTCCTACATAATTTCGGACTTTCTCCTTTACAACGCATAACTCTGTGTCAGTGTGTTTGGCATCAACACTTGACTCATTGTCATAGGAGAGAAAGACTTAAAATAGTTATTGCTATTGTCAACCATCATCAACTCCGGGTACAGGTCTCCTTAACCATTTTGCCTGTCCCTCAGCCTCATATCAAGCTATAACATATCTTTTGCATCACATTGATGATAAGTGTTTCATTCATTGGAGCTTTTCCACACCAAAACTCCAAGTGCGAAAGTTAGCAACAATTATGAATTTCGCTATGCATTTCACAAGTCCTGTCTTTGTACTCACAATCTTTTGAGAGCACTTATTTCTTTCAGCTTGAGGCCGATATCTTTGACTCCATTCCAGTGATCTATATATGGACTGGACATTGCCAAAACAATTCGGATATGTGAACTGTGTCAGGGTAATGTATTGAGCTTCCAACAACTGAAGCATATGGTGCCATATCCTTTTTCAATCTTTTCTCATCAACTCTTGGAACACCATAGTTTCCAGTTCCATTACCCTTGACTATAAGAACAGGCGTAGGTTTTCTCGCATGCATACTTTAGAGACCTTTCTTAGCATGTCCATTCGACATCCCTAATACCCCCTTTTATCCTTTTCTTCGTGAATCTCGCTACTTATAACGAGAGACACTCTACCGAGAACATTCTTTTAACTTTGAGGACAAGAACTTCTTTTCTCCTGCTGCAGTAGGTTGACATCACCACTAGCAAGTAGGATGTCATCCACATGCACAGGATTAGGAAATGAATTTCCCATTCTATAACTTTGCACGAATACAATTGTCCTCTCATTTTTTTTAACCCAAAACAACATTTGATTGCTTTAGTCCATAAAGGACTTCTTCAGGTAGTATCCCTTGTGTTCTTTACTTTCATCTTATGTAACTCAGATCATAATATCTTTCATCTGATGTAACTCATATCATGATGTGCTACCAACACTCATTGTAATCTATTCAGTGCAAAACGCACAAAAACCTTTCGATTTAAGTTGTGTTTTACACCTTTACATATTTCCTTTGGAGTCACATTGTCCTTGTAGACTCTTTACAACCTACTGTTTTGGCTCCATTGGAAATTACTCATCAGTCCCAAACATCGTCGGGATGCACAATTTCATTTCATCTCACATAGTCTCTTATCATTTAGATAAGCAGACACTTCACAAAGCTCGAATGAGCGCTTTAAATGAGGTGGGATCAACCTCCATTTGAATTTCACTAACATAGACTTTATAGTAATTAGAAGTATCTGATTTTCTCATTCCTTTATAGAGCTAACAACATGTGTTGTATAGGTCATACAACATGCTCTCCCAGATTACTCCATCTTCACTAAAAATGACGTATCTTTAAACTTTATAATTTGGGTTTATTCTGTTAAAACTTTCTTCTTTATGACACTTTAAGCACCGTCTTAGTATTCCTTACTCTGCTTTCGGAACTGTAAAAGATCCAGAAATACAACTATTTCTTTTCTTTAGGGGTATTAATATGACCGTCATACTCCCCTAGATGATCACATTCTTCATCACATTATCTAAAGTATAGGGGAGTTTCATCATTCTTAATTTATCTCATATATCTTTCTCCCCCTTGAAATGTGACAAGAACTTTTCTGCCACAATTTCGAAAACCATCGATAACTCTTGTGAATTGAGGAAACTTTGATTATCTACTTCATTCATCAGATTACTTCATACGAAATGAAGTTATCTCTTCATACAAAATGAAGTTATCTTTTAACTAGTATAGGAGTACTTTTTCCTTATTTCATTTTAGAAACTCAACAGAGTTCTTTATCATTAGTACTTTTGCAAGTCACACTTGCATATCATTCTTATCTTTAGTTTCGTCTGTAACTTTTAATCTCTTTGGATTTATTGAATGCTTAATGACCATTACACATAAGGTGTACGGTTGATACTAGGAAAGCATAATAGCTACTCCATACTTTTCTCCTAGAGTGAGACACATTAAGCACATGAGTCATCATATCTTTCTCCTGTCATACATGATAAGTCCTTTGCCAGTATTTCTCCTGACATATAGGATTTTTGACATAATACTATGTCAACTTTACCCAGTTACGCAGGTATTTTCCCAGACTTTCCCCGCCATGCGGGTTTTATCATAATCCTCTTTCCCGCTATGCAGGTAATTCTCTGTAAGGAACATGAATGCCAGAATTGGCTATTTTGACTGCATATTCAATCATCAAATTTATAAATAAATTCGAATGCTCTTTGACACACATGCTTGATCCGACATTGGTCAAATTAAACACACATGTTGCTTGTTTTTATCTCAAATCATAGAGAGTACATGAAAGACATTCGTCAACCAAGACTCTCAATGATCTATCTCTTTTCTTTTGAAACCATTCTTCAGAGAGAACATACTATCTCACGTTATGACCTTTCTTGGTCATCTTTCGGGTCACAAGTACCCAACCATTCACTTTCATGAATGAAAGCACGGAAAACTTTTAGTCTGAGAAAACTTAGCCAATAATCAACAATAATGAGCATAAAAATAACCCTACGTTGGTCTGGTTAAAAAATATGCACAATAAACTTTTGCAAAACTTCCTTTTTATACTCTAAATCATCGTTTTGGTAGAATTAGAATAAAACTCATTCTTCTACATTAATTCCATATCACCGTTGGGCAAA
Source organism: Triticum aestivum (assembly GCF_018294505.1). Taxonomy (NCBI): domain Eukaryota; kingdom Viridiplantae; phylum Streptophyta; class Magnoliopsida; order Poales; family Poaceae; genus Triticum; species Triticum aestivum. The sequence continues at coordinate 307,849,035 of NC_057794.1, forward strand.
ATGAAAATAATGCATATAACTCATAAACAACGTGATGATAGTATTTCTATTAAATAACTTTGCTCAGAAATAATAATCATCCTCAACTTTATTTCAGCGGAAAACTAGCAATATACATTTCTCAGTCTTTATCAAATTCTCTGAAAAAAGGTCACTTTGATACAAAATTAATCAGAGATTTGAACTTTTAACTATAAGACTCATTGAGTTATAATATTGTCATAATCAACGTTGGTCAGAAAATAACAATACCATAATTAAAATTTAATCAAATATCTTTGTACTGTCATAGCATAAGCTATCTGAATCTGATTTCACCCATAAGTGAAAAAACTTCTCTCAAAAAACTGTTCATCCAATTAAATTTTCCCGTTGGTTCCAATTTAATTGAAGGATAATACTTTTTCTTTCTTTGTAAAAGAGTACTATTAATTATTTATGCAGCGGAAAAACATGAATAAAAAATTCATGAACTTTTTACTGTTTACAGAAACTTTTCTTTGACTAAATAAAAATTTATGAACTTTATTATTTTCTTTATAAATTCATGAACATGTCTTTTTCTGAAAATTTTCTATTTTCATTTTTTCTTCTAATTTTCAGAAACTTTTCTATTTTCTAAACAAAATTTTCGTTGGAAGAATTTGCATAGAAAACTATTTGAAGTCTGCCCAGAAAATTGAACAAATAACAAAACAGAAGGAAAAAACTGCAGCTGGAATGGCGTGCGGCTGCGGCCTGGGCCCAGCCGCCCAGCTGGCCTCGACCCAGCACGGTCCAGCCGCCCAGCCTCCACTTTCGGCCCAGCCGCCCATATGAGCCGGCGCCGCTCGTTCTTGGCCGTCGGATGAAATCCGATGGTCCAGCGCGACGATCGCCCGAACAAAACAGGCTCCAGCCATCGGGGAGAAACCCTAGCGCTCATCTCTCCCTTCGAGAGCCGCTCCCTCCTGTCGCTCCTCTCTGTCCCGACCGCGTCGGGCCACCGCGCCGCGCCCGGTCGCCGGCGACGGCGACCACTGCCGCCGCACCGGCCGCGCCGATCTGCAGCGCTCTTTCCCTTTCCCCTCCTTTCTCCTTCCCTTTCTCCTTCTCGCTCGCGACCACGGCCTCTTTCCAGGTTGCCGGGCCACCGCGCCGCTCGCAGTCGTCGGCGACGGCCACCGCGCTGCGAGCCTTTCTTTCCCTCTTCTTTTCTGTCTCTCCCTTGCCAATACTTAGCAAAGAGAGAGAGAGAGAGAGAGAGAGAGAGAGAGAGAGAGAGAGAGAGGGAGGGAGGGAGGGAGGGAGGGAGACGGCCTTCGAGGCCCCGTTGTGCTCGACGACGGCGGAGCGGTCGACGATGGCGCCGTTGCCATTCGTTTCGCCGGTCACGCGTTCCCTTACGGTGAGCGCGCCGTCGTCGAAACGTTTGACCGCGGTGCCCTTTACCCCTCTCGGGGTGGTTCTTCGTCTAGCGCCTCGGCTTGCCGATGCGCGCCCGGATCGAGAGGAACAGGCGCGGCCATATGCGGCAGCACTCTTTGCCGGCGAGCACTGGGCCCTCTCCGGTGATGTCTTTGCCCTGTCACTTTAGGGTTCTAAGGGGGGGGGGGATGATTCCTTTGATTTGCACCGAAACATGGCTGATACCATTGTTGAGTCCTCTGGATCGGTTAGGGTTAAGGATTCACGGTGGTCTTTACCTCTTCCTTGAATCGATGAGCCCGACCCGGTGGCATGGTGGTGCTGTGTCGCACGGGGGTGATGGCAAAGATGGCGAGGTGGTGGCGGAGCTTCCCGTCAGCACTGCACTAACCCAAGATCGGTAGGGGATTAGGTGGGATGTACGGCTGTGCGACGAACCTCGTGATGCGAGCCGCCGGCCCCCACTTTTTTATATAGTGCAGGTGACAGGGGCCCGTCAACCATAGTGGGTTGAGCGCCCCCGATCAGGGCGCAGATCTAAGGGCCCGGTGGGCCGTTGGGCCCACACGGTGGAGATCATCCTAACACCTCGTACCCCATTGGAATTGCCTCTCATCAGCATGTACGAGCCCAGTGTCGTTTACTTCATGGTCGGGCAGGACCAGGCGTCGTACATGTATAACAAGGTATGAATTGTTGCCGTTGACATTAGCAAGGGCAAGGTGAAGTCGTCGTCTGCAGACATCAATGGTGTAGGGTGGGGGACCTCTGTGGTGAGGAAGCTTTGTACTTTGCCAGAGAAAAACCCCAGATTTACACTAGCTTTCTTCCTGCCGAGTTTGCCGAGCACCTCAATTTGCTTGGAACCAGGTAATTGCTTCTCATGTACTCACTCTGTAAAGAGATATAAGAGCATTTAGATAGTGACGCTCTTATATTTTTTTACAGAGAGAGTATGTAGTATGTATTTCATGGTTTGTGCACAATATTCATTTAGACTGCCCCCTTTGGTGTTTGTGTCAATCAAGAGTAGGCTTGATCTTACTTCCAGTAAACAAAAATAACCTGGGATCTAGAGTTTGGAATTTGAATGCAAATTTTGAAGAGTGATGTTAGTTGGCTGTGACTAGGAGGAGTATTGTCTTCCTCTCAGCTGAAGACTTGTTCTTGTAGGCCTGGTCTTGTCCAAGGTGGTAACGATCATGCTGCCGTCGTTGCAGTACCTGGAAAGAGGAGAAAGTTAGGAACTCTTTGATTCGTAGGATTTCCCAAATGCAGGAATAGAAAAAACGTAGGATTGGAATGTCATGTCATCTTGAATCCTACATGATTGTATGAGTGTTTGATTGTGCATAAGAAAAACGTAGGATTCTTTTAAAGAGGTTTGAGTGGATGGAAAATTTATGAAATCTAGTGCAAATAAATTATATGAAAAAATTCCTACGGCTTACAATCCTATGAATCAAACAACCCACATAGGAAAAAATCTTAAGGATTAGAATCCTTCAAAATTCCTTTGAGAATCCTTTGAATCAAAGAAGCCCTTAATGTGATGAAGTTACCAGCTTGCCGAAACGTGTGAGCTCTGTCACCGCGACCCCACCAGCCAACTTGCCTTAGACTAGCCACGGTGGGAGTAACTTCAGCAGTAACATCGAATCCAACTCAACAAATTTGCTTATGTGGCAATGAGTTAATGAGCAGAGAGGTAGTTGTAGTAACTTAGCTAGTTACTGTAACATCACATGTCCCAATGCAATATAAGTCTATAACCTAATAAATGAATCTTTGCATGTTATCACAATTAAGTTACTACCCACTATGACATAGTCTAGGGATATGTGTATGTTATTAGTGTATGTTACTCTCTATTGTGGCTAGTCTTAGTCTACTAGACCAAGCCTGGTTGCGACGACGAAACAAACACCGATCCTGCTCTGCATCGGCTCCACGGAGGCAAGAATTTCAGCTAATGCGACCCGCACGCGCATGCAATCTTCTGAATAATACTCAGCTGAAGACTTAGGAATTTTTAGTATATAAGAGGCAGAAGAGACGACGAGGAGGCGGAGCGGGACAAAGTCTCGGGCCGTCGCTTTCCTGGCCTACTCACTTTGTGCGCCGACCTTCCTCGCCGGTTTCTGTCGTCGTCGGCCGCCACCACCCCCAGTAAACAAATTGTGCACGCGGTGGTGGGAGTGGTTGCATACCATGCTCCCCTACCCCACCCCTCTTCTTCTACCGCAAGGAAGTGATGCACTTTATTGATTGATTCCTGGGTGTCTTAGCCGCCGATCAACAGTTGTAGCTTGTGATAAACTATAACTGGAACTTGGTGTGTTGTGCTATTGATCAATGAAAGTGAAATCTGTGTGATCTGAAAATCAATATGAAAAGAAAAACTCAAAATGCCTAACACGGACAGACCGCGGGGGATAATCGTCCTTGGTCGCCAGGGGATGGATGGCAAGCGAACGGGGGAGGTGGCAGTTTTCAAAAAAAAAAGACAAAACACCCAAGACTTTATTCATTGAAAATAACAGTAAAATCGTTTATGAGGAGAGGTAAAGCCTCCTCCGACATGGCTGAGAGATAGATGTTTCCGGTGTTTGTGTCGGGGTCATCGAGCACACTCTTGCAGGGATCCAATCCGTTGCAGGAATTGCCTCCGTTTCGGCCACATTGCTCGCTTTTGTCGTGCGAAGCAACTCGTCGACGAGGCTATGCCGCAACCATGTGTTGCTCCACCGCCTGCATCCGTCATCCAAGCTGATGTGCCATTACAACCTGTCCTTGAGCAGCAGGCTGAGCTACTTTGCGTTGAGCTTCGCGAATGCCTTGTGCGTGTTGAGAGTGTCTTGGCAAGGGCGGAGGTTGCTCTTGGTAAACTTCAGGTTGTGTCGATTGGGTCTCTACTTCCCGAGCTTCAGGTTGGCTCTGCAGATGGAGAGGAAGTCGACCTCTATGGAGGGTTCTCTCCTCGTGCTAGACCCTGCTCTATGGTGTCGACTAACGTTGGGGGTGAAGTGATTGTTGAGGATGTGGCTCCAATTCTACAGATTATGCCTGAGTTGACAGTGCTATGTGAGGAGTCCACTCCACCTCTTTCGGTGGCGATTCCGAAGGAGATGGGCTTGCTAGGGGCGTTGGTGGTGCCCATGACACCCTCACCACCGCCCTTGGAGTCTAGCCAGACAGACTTTATGGTGTGTGCAGGTTTGGATGCCTCGGTCACGCGCTTGCCTGTGACCGTTGGGCACGTGGTGCCCCCAGGTGGAGATGTTGTTGGGACAAATTCGTTGGCACCTTGTTCCGATGCTCTCTTTGCAAGAGAGCTTTGCAGCTTGCTCTCTAGCTTGGAGGCGGCTAGCCCTGGGTCTGGTAAAGTGGTTGCATGCATCCTGACCGAAAAGTTTAACAAAGACAAGATCAAACAGGTGGAGAAGTCTCTCAAAAGCAAAAACAAGAAGAGTGATGCCTTAGGGAAGGCGTCTGCGGCTGCTTAATGGCTGCTCCTTGGTCTTATGGGCCGTCCTCATGGTTTAGCTTATCATCGTGGTTTTTGGGGGGTCATTTCTCTACATCCGAGGTGTTCTTTTTGGGGATTCCTTTGCGATGTAGATGCGTGTGGGCTTGGGTCTGTTGCTTGTTGGAAATGTCTGTAGGGTCGACAGTGCGATCTTGGGGGTTTAGACTTTGGGAGTAGTCCGCATGTGATTTGTTTGTATTGGTTTTCGCCCGGTTTTCCATTAATTAACCGGACAACTCTCTTCTTCTTAATTAATCGATGAGGCAAATCTTTTGCCTCCGTTTCGAAAAAAAAAAATTCAATTGGAGGTTCCTCAAACTAATCCAACATCGAAGAAAATCTAGCCAACCTAGCGAGCTCATGAGCAACTTTATTTGCGTCCCTATTATAATGTTCGAATCTAGCTATAGTAAAATCACAGGGGAGACGAAGGCTCCATCCTTCCTCTCCCTCCCCGTACCTCCCGGCCCCCCTCCCCGAGCGGGGCGGCCCTCCCTTCCCTCGCCGCCCAGCCCCCACCTCCCACCCCTCCTCCTGCCGCTGCCGCCGGCTGGCGTGGCCGGGCGTTGCCCGCGCGGCGCCGTGGTGAGGCCGGCGGTGGCGGCCCTCTTCCTCTCCCCCTCGCGGTTCCCCGGCTCGATCGGGCGGCGGTTTTCGGCGACGGTGCGCCTCGGCGGGTGGTGCTCTAGTGTTGATCGGGCGCAGATATGGCGGCGGCGTGACCCTTTGACGGCGGTGGCAGCTGACGGCGGGTGTTGGTCGGCGGAGCCTTGCAGGCCTAGATCTGGGCCCTTTTGGGCCCGATCTGGGTCAAGGCGGGTTGGTCTGGCCTCCGGCGGGTCTCCTCCGGCTGGGCTGGCGGGATGCGGTCGTTGGGATTGGTGGTTCTGCGCTGCGTCGGCTGCAGCGCAGCAGCAGGAGCTTAACGGGCCCGATTTGGGCCCGGCTGGGTAGGGGGTCCGGCGTGCTCCCGCGCTTGCGTCCGGTCTGCTACGGCTTGTGCCTGTGGAGGTTGTCCCCTCCCACGTGGCTGTGGTGCTCCCGGTCCATATCGACGGTGGTCTCGTTTGGTTCGGCCGGCCTCGCAGCGTCTGCGGTGGAGAGGCGACGGTGGTGTCCTGGTGACTGTGGTGGCGCAGGTTGGTGGGTGGTTAGCGTGGTGGAGCCACCGGTTGGTCCTGGGTTGTGGGTATAGGGGTAGGGCGAAATCCCTCTCGGGTCCGCCCGGCACCGATGCGGTGACGCCTGCGGGCGCCATCAACCTTCTTGAAGGGCATCGGGAGTACCTCTCGCCCGCTTCCCTCCGTGTACCGGGAGAAATCCTAGGATTCATCCGGGCAGCAGCGTTGTCGTCGTCGCAGTCGTTCTTGAAGGTGTTGCTTGGTTCACGGTGACTCGATGGCATGGGAGCGTGGTGGATGCATCCGGTGGGCGCAGCGGTTGCGGGATGCTTCAGCTTTCTTTCATCCGGTGCTGTCGGCATTTCTTTCTCTTGCTTTTCTCTTGTTTTTCTTTTGGACATGATTGTGCTGTTTGCCCCAGCGACGAACTTCTGGCTGTATCGGGTGCTTGCTATATTACTATAGCGGGGCGCAAGCCTATTTCAGTAAAATCACAAACAAGATGATAGCAATCGCCAAAAATCACCACCGCCGCCCCAAATAATGACCACTCATCTTCATCGTTTCAATGGCCTCCAGGTTGACACAGTTAATAATGAGGCAATTGAATCCTATGTTTTGCGTGAGGGTAAGACCAAATCTGAGCACTAAAGATTCGGCCGTCGGGGCATCCGCACAGTCGTCGATCTTTCCATTCCCTCCAACAATGAAGTTTTCTTTATAATCCCTGAAAACCACCACTGTCATACCCCTAAGAAGTCTTGATCAAAAGAAGCATCAACGTTAAGTTTGACAAAACCCCCAAGGAGCAGGGGTGGCAGTTTTTTTTCCTTCCGTGGTCTTTTTGCTTTTTTTCTTGAATTATTTGATAAAACCGCCATCCATCGGATGGAGATTGTGTGGTTTAGGGAGGGTTCGTGGGGAACGCCAGCCATCTAAGATTTCCCATTTATTTTCATATGATCCTACAAAAGGATCGAGTTCTACTATCGACTATAACGGAACGAAAGAATTATCTGTCTCATCTAACTCATACATCATTTTATTTTACACAGAAATTCATGTGAATTTTCTTATTTTGTTTGACTAATCAAATGGTATAGGTGTTACATGAGAATTAGCAAATCCATATTGCTTGAGAATCTTTTGTTGCTAAGGTAAAAAGAAAGAGAAACAAATGTATATGTGAGTGGAATCAAATGGTTATTTGGACTAGGGGTGGACCAAAAGCTCGTAGCTCGCGAGTTCAATGACCGCTCAGTATCTCGGCTCATTAAGCTTGTAGTACTTCTTAATGAACAAAGCCAATCACTAATTTTAACTTGTTAAACTGAACAAGCTGAACGAACGCTCAGTATCTCGGCTCATTAAGTTTGTAGTACTTCTTAATGAACAAAGCAACACTAGTTTCAACTCGTTAAACTTAACAAGCTTAACGAACGAGTTAGCTGGTTTCAGGAGCAGATCGTTAAGCTGGTAGTACTTCTTAATAATAGATATCGATCACTAGTTTCAACTCGTTAAACTTAACAAGCTTAACAAACACGCTAACTAGTTTCAGAAGTAGATTGTTAAGCTTGTTAATACAACACAACACATATTCTTATCTTAAATGGCAATATGTCGGGGCACCTCAACCCTTCTATTTGATCTAATTGACCCAACCCAACCCATAGGGAGTAGCAACTAGTGCACCTCCTCCCATGCTCACCTCCTTTTTGTAAAAAATCACAGCTGCACACTTGTTCCATATAGATAGCAAAACCTCATAGCTGAAGCAAAATAAGGTAATACCCATTAACAAATGTTCGCGAGCTTTAAACCTTTCAACGAACAAGTCAAGCAGGTTTTTGCTCGTTAAACTTAACGAGCTTAACTAGCAAGAGCAGCACATTAATTCACCCCTATTTTGACAGCGAAAATCCTAATCTTATGGGAGGGAGGGTTACCGTCTCCCACTAATCCACCCTGATTTTAATTCCATAAGAATCTGTCAGTAGGTGTAGCTTCTCTCATGGTTGTATCATCCTCCTCACCAGATATCAAAACCCATCATTTGTTGTTTGTACCCGGCAAGGCAAAATGATCTCCACCGGCAAGCATGGTTCATGGCCGTTGATATGATACATAACCTAAGCGCTTGCTAGGAATGATTTTAGGGCAGGGCATTAGAAAAACGAGCAGGTGACACACGAGCTGTGTCTCTCTCTCTTGCCGCGAAAACCTGGCCGTGACTGTACTCGGCAAAAGCGCGCGCGACTAGGGCCCCCACCCACCGTCAGATCGTCGTTCCACGTATACGTTTGCTTGGTGCAAAGCTTTCCCGTTGCGCGCGCAGATCTCCGTCCCCTCCACTATGGCCTTAACCCTTAAGCAACCAAAGCCGCCTCCCTCCCTCCCTCCCTCCCTCGCCTAATCGAAGATCGCGCGCCCGCTCCCTATATAACCAACGCAGACACGACCACGAGACGCCTCCGATCCACCTTAGCTTCCCGGCGAGAGCCACCACCGTCTCACTAGCCAGCCAGTACTACCTCTCACAGTCACAGCTGAAGCAAGGAGATCGCACCGATCGAGGCAGGGGAGGGCAGCTGCGGCGGCAGACCGGCCGGTCCGAGCGACATGCACAGAGCCTCACCGTGGAACTCCTCTTCTTCCACCTGGTCGTCGTCGTCGTCGTCTTCCGCCCGGCGCAGCAGCAAGCGCGCCCGCCTCGCCGCCGCCAGCGCCAGCAGGCTGCTGCCCTGGCCCTCGCGGCGCGGACCGGCCAGCCATGGCGTCGCCCTTTCCGCCCGGCTCTTCTTCCTCTTCCGCTTCGTCGCCCCTCTCTTACCTGATCCCTAGGCAGCCGCCGCCTTCCTCCGTCGTGGCGCAGGGCTTCTCGTGCGGCGCTCTGGTGCAGCAGGCCGGAGGATTATACGGTGCCGACGGCGTCGGGGCGCTGGAGGTGAGGCAGGGGGGCAGGCACGCGGGCCACCCGCCGCTGCCGCGCCCGCCGCCGCGGCAGTGCCCGCGCTGCAGGTCGGCCAACACCAAGTTCTGCTACTACAACAACTACAGCCGCAAGCAGCCGCGCTACTTCTGCCGGGCGTGCCGCCGGCACTGGACCGAGGGCGGCACGCTCCGCGACGTGCCCGTCGGTGGCGGCCGCAAGAACAGGCGCAACGGCGGGGGCAAGGGCGGCGCTAAGGCTCCCTCCACCGTCGTCACCACGGAGGTGTCTGCTGCGGCGGCGACGGCGGCTACCCAGGGCAGCGGTGCAGGCGGACCGGCCGGCGCCGTCGACGCGTTCATCCCGGCCGACATCCTGAGGCAGATGCTGTCCCAGTCGGCAAGCTTCACGGCCGTCGGCGGGGGCGGCGGCTACGGCATCGACCTGAGCGCGTGGCAGCAAATGAGCGGTGCCGCACCAGCACCGCAGGGCGCCAGCGATGTTGGCGCGGCCGGAGGCACGGCTCTGGCGGCAGATGCCAACTGCGGCACAGGCGCGCAGTACTGGAGCGGATGGCAGCTGCAGGATGACATGCCCGGTTTCGACGGGACTTTCTAAGCAGTACGACGTGAGCTTCGGGGTGGGGAGGTTCCATCGTTCGTCTAGCTGCGCGTGCCCACGATGTTCCGGACGGAAAAAATGACAATCTGTGCACTTTGGCTTCCGATCTGCCACTATATAAGTATGCTTGTATAACAGTGTGAGTATTGCTCTCGTACGTGCTTAATATAGTAAAATAGTATACTACTCCCTCCCTTCCTAAATATAAGTCTTTATAAAGATTTCAACAAGTAACAACATACGAAGCAAAATGAGTGAATCTACACTTTAAAATATGTCTATTTACATCTATTTACATCCGTATGCGATAGTCCATTTAAAATATCTAAAAAGACATATACTTATTTAAGGACCGAGTGAGTAGATGTGAAGACTTTGGACCGTGCGAAGTCAGCGACCGTATATTTTGCTCTGCTATATGTGCGGTAATTTGGCGTTTTCAAGCAATTTCATGCCTTTCGTTGACATCAGATTTTGGCATGCTCGAAAATATAATTAAGAATGCCTCAAATGGAAAAATGCTCAAAGTGAGAAAGTTCCGTTTCATTAAAAAGATAAACTTTGATATTTGGGCTATAGCCATCCGGTCTCATCTCCAATGCTGAAGTTGTGTTCGAAGTACTGAGATTTTGTATCCAGAACACTATTCGGCTGATTACACCTCCAAAATGGCCACGTATGAGAAAACTTTTTACACGAATTGTCTTCGTCTCGTCGAAACGGTCGATTTTGATATAATAATCGTCCCAATCCGAATTCGTATGCAAAAGTTACAGCCATCCGAATACAACCCTATCACGAGCCAAAAGTGGCGCACCCCACCAGACACCCTGTCTGATGGGTAGCACAAATAATAATCTGTTTTGTGCGAGCAATTTGGCCCTCAAGATGACCTCTGATCAAAAAACGTTCAAACATGAAAGTCGTTCATCTCGTCGAAACGATCAAGATTGCTTTTGGGCTCGTTTCCATCCAAGGTTGTTTACCACCTTAAAAATTACCCGCAAGGTCCAGCCAGTTTACACCGAACAGTTTTGGAAAGTTCAGACAAAATCAATCCGAATTTGACTAGGGTTTTGGACGTGAATCCAAGCCTTTTCCTTGCATGAGAAGTCCAGCCGCCTCTTATATACCTAAAGGGTGACGGCCGATTGAACAACACACAATGGATCAAATCATCTACCACTTTTTATCTTTTATATTTTCTCTTTAACCCTAGTTCTTCTTCTTCCTCGTTCTTCGTCTGTTCTTCTTATTGCAGGGCGACGAACATCAAGGCCCTAGGGGCGATCAGGTCGACCTAGGGCAGCCCATAGCCGCTGCGCGCCCTGACGGGGTCCCTCCCGGGCGTGTGGGGTTTCGGTTCCTCAAAAGCACCCGTCGGATTGCTTGCGTACCGTGCTTCCGGACGGGTCTCCTTCGACGTGAGCTGCGGTGCATCACCCCCGGCGTCGGGGGTACACGGTGACGTGTTCGTGTGCGAACACACTTTTTGGCGACTCCGCTGGGGACGAAGCTTTGAACGGTCTTCGGCCCGTTCTTGCTACGAAGAGATCGTCGTCTAGGGTTTGCAATTTACAAAGGTAACATGAATACCCAATTCACCTACGTAGATACAAATAATGCGTATGTTGTTGCTAAATCATTTAATGAGCATAATATATCGTCTAGCCCTAGCTTTATCAATCATGCATCTAATTATGTGCAAGAGCCCATGCAACAAAATCTCCATGCTTCTACCTCATATAATTTTAGCAACATGAAACATATGTATACGAACTCCCATGCATCGGCAGCCCCGCAAATCCATATGCCGATGAACAACATGATGAGTTCCGTTAATCAAATTGAAACACTTCACATAGGAACTTCTGATAGTATGCAACAAAGTGTTTCACCTTTTTATTCATCGGCAACTAGCTTGCAATATGTTAATCAAAACATGCTGGTGGATACGGGAATTGGCCATGCTACTACTAGTTATCCGGCCAATTACCCTCAGTCATCATATGCTACACCTCATGCTACTATTTTTTTGACACCATATGCAACTATGGGTATTCATAATTCGGCCTCGCACCTTCACGCTAATAGCCGAATAAGTGAAAATTCTATAGGATCACATGTGTCTTCACCTAGTATCGTAGTATATAATTTCCCCCTGTAAAATTACAGAATTTCGGTGACATCTTGTTACCAAAAGAGTCTAAAAGTGTCGGGGGGCAGTTCTATCTAGATTGGGTCATTAAGAAAAATCTTATGTCTTTTTGGGACGAATGCAATGTTGTTCTACATGAATTAATAAAAGAGGGAAAGCCTATTAATTCTGCTGCAATTCAAGCTAGATTATGCCAAAAGAAAAAAGCATCGGGTGTGGATAGAATTATCAAAAAAGGTGGTGATTCGGATAACAAAGTTAATTCAGCTATTGAAAAGACCGAATCAAATATTACGCATGCCGAATTTATTCTAGAAAAACAGGATGACAAGGTGTTGGGGAACTATTCGAAAGAGGAACAACATATCGTTCAAGTAACACAATCATCATGCTCTCCCAACGTGTTTGAACAGGTATGTTTAGCAAGTGATTAACTATCTTCCGATTTGGTCACAACTTTATTGTTGATGCTTCTATAAGAGAAATTCTCATAAGTAATTTTGAAAGACCAATGAAGAAGGGAAATTTACTTGTTAGCAATAAAAATGTATAGAACCTATTATTGCAGCCAAAGTTTTCCCCATTGCTTTATCAAAATTTCATATCTAATTGGGTAGCTTTGCTTGTTTCATACTTGGCTTGCACTTGGTCTCAATTGAGACATGTGTATTCTAACTATTTTTGTTTCATAAATTTAAAGCCAAGATTAAATTCTTTTGAGAAATCTGATGCTAATATAATACCTTATCCAAATACATCGGAGATAGGGTGCAAAACACAATGCATAGCCGAATGGGGGAGATTCTAAATCTGAACCATTCGTTTGCTTACCTCCAAAGCCATTCGCACACCATGATCGGCTAGAAAACAAAACATATACCTTCGATTCAAACATGTGTGATCAAATCTTTGATTTGTTGTTGAAAAATAATTACATTAGAATTCTTGATCACCATGTCGAGCCATCTATCCAAGGACGAATTTATTGTAAGTTGCATGATTCATTCAAGCATAGTATTAAGGATTGCAACATGTTTCGTCAAATAGTTAAATTGGCCATTGATAAAGGACGATTGAAATTTGTTGAGACACCAAGAGATGATGAGTCTATTCCAATTGGTCCCCATGGTAGAAGGTTTTTGCATCGGCTGATTCAAGCTGATCCATTTAAAGATAAGGTAAAAACTGCAGGTGATGCGATCAAGCTTTCAAGTAAAGAAGTTGTTGAAGAGCATAATGAACATAATCTTGAGGCCAATAATTCCATCGAAGCTACAATGAAGACGCCAAGGACTGGGGGGCAACAAGAAAATCCAAAGATCGGTGCAAGCACAACCAAAGAAAACAAAGGCCGACGTAAGCACAAAGATAAAAAGCCGAAAGTCACTTTCGCGCAACTATTGGAAAAATATCAGAAGATAAGTGAGAAGAACAGTGCTTATCGGCCAACTAATGCGAAAGCATCAAGATCACCCCTAGGCACAAATCCAAGGATCGATATTGGCAAGAAGAGAATTTGAATGCAACTTGTTCATATCCTTATTTTGGGCCACCAATGCCAATGTCATGGGTGCCTCCCTATGCTCACGTAAATCCATATCCATCATGGGACAAGTATGATACAAGGGCACATTCTCCATATTATTATAAACCATCTCGTCAATATTATGCAACTCCAAGAAGACCAACATTCAATGAGCAGTCATATGTTCAAGACCGTTTCAATAAAAAAGAGTCGGTCCGGAGCACAAGGAAGAACAAGAAGGTGGTTGAGCAAGTCTCACTACAAAAAAATACACTTCCGTGATGATACGTGTTTGTCACAGTAGGTCGTGTTTTTTTCATGCATGTACATCCATGACGATTTTATGACAGAATCAAGATAGTCATACATGTGCTGGCGTAAAAGTGTTCCATGACATTACTAAAATTATCATCATGGAAGTGTCCACTTCCATGACGATAAATTGCGCATCACAGAAGTGCTTTCGTCAAGGGTGACCGACACGTGGCATCCACCTTAACGGAACGCCGCTAAGCTACCACGCCCTGTTTTGGATCCAATAACCCGTTAACAGCCGGGACCAATGGGAAATTTCCACGTGTAAAATTCTGATTGGCCGGAGGGAACACCTGTCAGCTCGTCAGTGGGCCAGATGTCGCCCGTCCATTGGAGGAGACATGCCTATGATATGTCGACACGTGGCTGGGCCTAACAGAGGCCCATATAGGTTAAAAAGGCCGGCCTAGTCAAAGGCCGTAGTACTTACTCAGGTACTAGTGGGCCAGCCCAATAACGATCTGCTTAATAAAGGCCCATTTACGGCCTGAAGCCAGATCTGACCCGTTAATTGTTCGCCGAATATTTGGGCCCAATTACAGCCCAGTGACTTTCGGCCTGTTAGAGGCCCGATGTAGACATGGGCCCATTTAAGCCCGGTGTGACTTTTGGTCTGGGAATGGCCCGTGCTGCCCATGGGCCATATATGGTCCGACGGGACATCGGGCCCACTAACGGCCCGTGATAAAGGTGGCATCAGTTAAGCCCAATGTGACTTTGGTCCTGTTAAAGGCCTGTCGCATAATTCGGCCCATTGATGTCTGTACTAAGCTTTCGGCCTCTTAAAGGCCCATGATATCAGTGGGCCAACTAAGGCCCAAGATATGTTTCGGCCTGGTAACTGCCCGTGATATAACTGGGCCCAAAAAGGCCCGGTCTACATTTCAGCCTCCTGAAGGCCCGTCGACGACTAGTGAAAATTGAGTCCCAGCATGCATTTTGGCCTGCTAAAGGCCCATGGTTTCATCTGGGCCGTAACAGGCCAGTACAATATTCATCCTGTTAATGGCCCAACGCTACCTGGGCCAAACTAAGTGTTGGGTCCACAAAAGGCCCAACTAAAATATAGGCCGGTGTAAGTTGTGGGCCTCGCGCAAAGTGTGAAGGCCCCAATCATTCGGGCCCAAGAAAGATGCAGGCCGGCCCAATTGTGGCCCGCTAAAATAAAGAAATTACGGCATAGTAACTAAGAATAAACCTACACTATACAATAAAGGATTTATAGTATATTACATCCACTAGGCATCGAAGTTCGCCACTAGTGATCATAAAGCGCAACGAAGAAGCAGATTACAAAAACTGGGCACCATTGCAGCGTAACAAACTAATACTGAACCGAGACCACTTCCAAGACAATTCAAGAAAGGTTAGCCTTGCGCGGGAACTGCTGCGCAAGCTGCTGAGCAAGGCTGTGAGACCGGCCTAGCATGTCGGTCATAGCTTCCAGGTGTAGCTGTTTAGTGATGAGGTTCTCATTGGTGTTCTCCGCAATCTTTCTTAGAGATAGGACTTCAAGTCGAAGTTGAGTTGCAGAATGCCTTTCTGCTAGAACTTGGGACTAAAGAATTCAAACTGATTCAGACAACGAATTCTGTGAGCTTGTCTGACTGCTAGTCTCAAGTAACTTGAACACTGCATCAAGACAAGACTTTGGTGTTGTCTCGCTATCTTCAAGATGTTTTGCCTTCTTTGCTGCAATATATGTTGGGTTTGTCTCACAGCCTTCATCAGACTTGTGCATGCCATCAGGCATATCACCCTGAAACAAAGCTGAGATATGACAGGTTTTGCACATGTATAAACAAAGATGATAACTGTGCTGTCAATTCCATCCAATTTCAAATTAGAAAAAAAATAAAGAGTAAGTTCAAAATATCAATAGCATAATTGGCATTGTTCATAATGCGGGGAGCTTCACTACACTACTGGATTACCATGTCAACATAACAAGCATAGATAAAGGGCAAAGACAATCATTGTATCTATTTTGGTTAATGTGCATGGCATGTTGTTCATATCATCATCCACATCAGTAAGATAAAACAGGAGATGACAAGGTGCAAACGTGGGCTGCTTCACCACACACTGGATTATAGATCCACCAAAACAAGCATACATATAGGGAGTATTGAGTAATGTGCATGGTATAAATAAGGAATTTGGTTTTACAAGTAAAACTTAGAACTTACGGTTCTTGCGAACATGCATTTTGGTAGAAACAGCAAACTAAACAGTAGTAAACGATAGGGAGTATGAGCAAATTAAACAGCAGTTGAGGATAAAGGCTTTAGAAGGACTGACTTACATTAACAGTTAACACCGGCTTTATAATGCCCTTCTCCATGTCAAGGGAAGGATAACTCAAGAATTTCAGCACATAATCTTCTTCATAAGCATTGCGTGTACTCTACATTTTGTAGAGAGTAATTATAGATATGATAATACTGGAAGGGATAGAGGATAATGAAGATAAGATGCAGATTGATGCTACATAATCAACTACCAATCCCTGGAAGTACAAGCGTTACAGGACAAAATGTACTGACAAGAGCAATGGGCTACACTTCTGCACTAGCATTGTCTGTGTATTCTACTTTTTGGTAAGATTAAATATAGATCTGATCTTTTTTAGTAAATGGCGGGCGAGGGAGATAAGATGCAGAATGCTACACAATGAACTAATCCCTCTTCCCATAATACAAGAGTATTTTGAACACTGGTGTACTGTACAAAACGTTCTTATATTATGGAATGGAGGGAGTAGCTATTAATGTAAGTACAGTGATAGACGACGTTCAGTCCTTACAAGAGGACTGCAGAGCTAAACCTCTTCAAAAGCATTGGGTTAATTCTAAATTTATGTAAGAGTCCATACGGATCCTATAATGTCCACCAAATGGACGATAACGAGGATAACATGTGCAGTGATGCTACATAATCAAACAACTATGAAAGTAAGTATGGTCATACATGGCAAGAGGTACTCACAAGAGCAATGTAGTGTGTAATATAGTTGCGAGATTCTGTGGTCCCTTGAGAATGAATGTTCTCCTGCTAACAGTTTTCGTACAAGTGAGACGTTAAGGCAAATGCAGAAATGTAGTTCAAATTGTGATGTGATATCATAGACAGTACCTTACACTGCAGCCGAGACCAATGTGTAACAAGATTATTCCAGTCACCATCGGATAAATGTAGCGCCGGAGACTTTACAGAAATTTCGTTTAGAGGCTTGCCATCGAAGTGCGCTTGCCTCAGGTAGAAACGATACTTCATCAACGAGTGCTTGAAAAGCGCAACCAACCCTTGCTCGTCTTCACAATCCAGTTTGGTCCTCGCCTATTTAAAAGAATGAAATCTTGTGTCTTCTGTCAGCAGAAACATATGCAGTTGTAAGTGCATCTAGTGCCACCCCTAGTTGGTTTTGGAGTATTGACGACAAACCTAGTTGAGGGACTAATGTGTTTGTGAGAATTGCAGGATAACACAGGTAGAAGTCCCTCATGATTCGGTTTTACTACCAGAGGTGACCCCTAAAAATGTATGAAGACATTGAAGTCAAAGGTGGTATCTGAAGATATTCACATTGAAGACTATGACAAGAGAAGACACGATATGAAGCCTATGGAGCTCGAAGACTTAGATCTTTCGTAGGTCTTTTTCTTTTGTGTTGAGTCATAGGAACCACCGTACTGTTAAGTGGGGTCCAAGAGAACCAGTCAGAATGACTGAAGTGATGCCTAAACCAAAAACCTATGTCTTCGAGTGAAGACTATGAGAGCGAATCTTGTCCAGAGTCGGACAAGTCAACTTTGCTTGTAGCCCAAGTAAAGTTGCCGTGTGAGTTTGAAAGCTGACCGTTGGAACACGTGTCAGTTCCTTAGTGACCTAGGGTCATTTCGGACAAATCAGGTCGGGTTGCCAAGTGGCTATAAATAGCCCACCCCCTACAACCATAAACGGTTGGCTGCTCAGATTGAGAGTATGGCTTTTGTCATTTGAGAGCAACCCACCTCGAAGCCTTTGAGAGAGAATTCCTTGCGAGGATAAAAGCCCTAACCACCAGAGCCAGAGAGAATTGGGCATCACTTAAGTCTTCTTGTCTGTGTGATCTGAAGACTTATTACACTTGAGGACTGTGCATCCTCCAGCCGGTTAGGCGTCGCGTTCTGAGCTTCCAAGAGACATTGTGGATTGCCAGTGAACGAAGTCTGTGAAGGTTTGGGAGTCTATCTTGAAGACTTACCAGAGTGATTGGGCGAGGTCTATGTGACCTTAGCTCAAGGAGAATACGGTGAGGACTGGGTGTCCTGAGCTGCATGTTCAGGACT
This sequence comes from Triticum aestivum, assembly GCF_018294505.1. Classification (NCBI taxonomy): domain Eukaryota; kingdom Viridiplantae; phylum Streptophyta; class Magnoliopsida; order Poales; family Poaceae; genus Triticum; species Triticum aestivum. The sequence goes on from NC_057794.1 coordinate 307,866,974, forward strand.
GGGTGTCCGGGACTGTGTGTCCTAAGGTTTAAATACCTAGCCGGTCCAACCAGACGTACAGTTGTCACAACAACTGGAACTGGTTCAACAAATCATTGTCTTCAACGAGTCACTGGTTTCATCTTCACTTCACGTTACTTACTGTTACTCCTTGTGAAGTCATTGTATGTTTGCTCTATCATTTGTCTTCACTGAGTGACTGCGTGTTCTGTTTGACTTCACAATATCTTCCCACCTGATCCTTACTACCTAGCTGCTATTAGTCTTTGTGCTTTCACTTCATTGAATACTTGACTATGGTTTGCCTAGTGTAGTCTACCTTCCGCTGCATGGTAATAGGTTCAATTTTATCGTTTGTCTTCAAAACTCCCATGTTCTGAAGACTTTTATAAAAATCGCCTATTCACCCCCCTCCAGTCGATATAACGCACTTTCAATTGGTATCAGAGCAAGGTGCTCCGTTGTTCTGTGTGATTCGGTTTAACCACCTGGAGTTTTAGCTATGTCGACTGCAGGGATAATTAAAGTCTCCGCTGCGTGCCCCGTCTTCGATGGAACTGAATATCCCTACTGGAAGAATAATATGCGCATGCATCTTGAAGCCATTGACGTTGACCTATGGTATGTCGTCGAGAACGGCGTTCCCAAGGCTGGAGAAGGTGCCACTGCTGCTGATGTCAAGGAATTCGTTCAACTGGACTCTACTGCCAAGAATATCATCTATGGTCATCTGACCAAAGGACAGTATGGCCGTGTGAGTGCTTTGAAGACATCCAAGCTGGTCTGGGACTGGCTCTCCAAGGTCAATGAAGGCATCTCAACCCAGAGAGATCAGAGAATCAGTGTCCTTCGCAACCTCTTCAATCGCTTCAAGCGAAATGACAATGAGAATGTCCAGCACACATTTGACCGACTCACTGACATCACAAATGAGCTTCAAGCCCTCGGCGCCACTGAGATTACCAAACACGAAGTCGTCAAGACGCTGCTGAGATCACTTGATAGTTTGTTTGACATCCTGTCCCTGATGATTCAAGAACGTCCTGATTTCAAGACACTCGATCCGTCTGACATACTTGAGAGGCTCAACACACATGAGTTTCAGCTTTCGGAGAAAAGAGATATCTATGGTCCAAACTATGGGCGAACTCGTGCCTTGAAGGCAAAAGCTGTCTCCTCATCTGAAGAAGAATCTGACAGCAGTTCTGATGATCCTGAAGACATTGGAAGGGAACTTGCTATGCTTGTCAAGAAGTTCCAAAAATTCACCAGGAAGAAAGGCTTCAGAAAGTCTTCCCGATCAAGTTCAAGGAATGATGAAGCTCCTGCTCATGACTACAAGAGGAAAACATGTCACAAGTGCAAGAAACTTGGCCACTTCATCTCTGAGTGTCCACAGTGGGACAATGAGAACAAAAAGAAGAAGAAGAGCAAGGAATATGACTCTGACAACAAGAAAAAGAAGAAGAAATACTCAAAGTCTTCTTCCAAGTCTTCCTCAAAGTCTTCATCACACAAGAAGAGCTCATCTGGCAAGGCACGTGCGTTTGTTGGCAAGGAAATGGATTCAGAGGAGGAGTCTGCTTCTGAGGAGGTGGAGGTGGAGTTTGAGGAGGAATCCGACTCAGGCGTTGCAAGTCTGGCTACAACATACGTTGCCAAGTCCATCTTCAACACTGAAGACAATGACTTCATCACCGACACCGATGCAAATGACAAGGACTACTCCGCTTCTACCTACTGCTTCGTGGCACACGGTGCCAAGGTAAACACACGCACTACTCACTATCAAACATCTAGTGACGATGACTCTGATTGTGGTTCAAAACCTAGCTACAAAACACTTGCTAAAATTTCAACTGAACAACAGAAAGCTATGGAACATATTCAAAAACTGTTAGACAGAAGCGATGATCTGTTAGGTGCTGAAATGACTCGATCTGAATCCTTAATTAAAGACATAAAAAATCTTCACGTTAAGTATTAGGAACTTGAAAGTCGTCATGAAACTCTCTCAACAACTCATGAAAAGCTTTCCTATGATTATCTTCAAAGGAAGCAGGATCTTGAGAAATTGAGAGCGGTTCATGAAGATCTTCAAATGGAAAACGAGTCACTTCGTGCCAAATAGATCAGTCCCGCTCAGGAAGGATTTGAACCACCATGTCTTAAATGCAGTGAGCGTGATAATGCTACTTCTGTTGTTGAATGTTCTACTGCTACTGCTGTTGCAATATCTTCAACTGTTGATGTGGTAGCTAACCCCTCTGCTGAGTATACCACTGCTATTGCTGATGAGAATGCTAGGTTGAAGACATTGCTTGAAATAGGGATGTACAAAAGTCTTCAAGGGCATCAGACACTATGTGATGTACTCAAAAAGCAGATTCTGAACCGAAACCCTAGGAAAGAGGGTGTTGGGTTCGTAAGGAAAATGAATGCAGATGGCTCTTACTGGAAACCTGAGCAGTACCCCAAAACCATGTGGGTTGCTGCAAAGGAACCTTCAGCAGATCCATCCAATCTAACTGGCTTCACTTGTGCTAACCCCATTATCATTGATGAATCCTTTGATGCAAACTATATACTGTTTAAGAATCAGAATGGTGAAGTGTTTGCCAGGTACATTGGTACTAACTGCAGGAATGGACCACCTATGAAGAAGATCTGGGTTCCGAAAAGGTGTCTGGAAAATCTTCCTGTGAATGTCTTCATGACACCTCACTTGAAGAAGACAAAGCTCAGACCAAAGGCTTCATACGGTCCAAAGGCTTCATACAAACAGAGGACTCACCTGAGTCGCACTAACGCAAATGTTTTGCAGGGAAACCATACTCAGGCATATGAATATGAGAGCGGTTCATCAAACCGCTATGTTCATAAGACCAAGAACTATTCTTCTTATTCTTATGAGTACTATTGTCCGCCTGCAAGACTGTTTGCTAAGGCTTCAAAGCCAAAATTCTCAGATGCTGCACGTAGACTTATTGCTTCTAAGCCACCCTTGAAGATGTGGGTGGTTAAGAAGGCTTAACTCTCTTTTGCAGGGAAAGGTCTCCAGCAGAAAACCAAAATCGTCTGACGCTATTGCTGGGGACCTTAAACATCTTGTAGGGCGCAAGATCAAATGCCCAAATGGTCTTACTATGTACTTCGTACCTGAATCGCTTGCTACTCTCCCTATTAGTCCTAACCTGGATCTAAGCTTTCATAACCCACTGGTTCGTCAAATGTTTTTGCTTCACAATGCTCTTGGTGAAGCCTATCCCCCTAACTGCACTGTAGGGTACGACACCAGCGTCTTCAGAATGGATTATTGATAGTGGGTGTACAAATCACATGACTGGCAAAAGAAGTCTTCTTATAGACTCAACCTTACGTCCATCCGACAAGAGCCACATCACATTTGCTGACACTGGTAAAAGTAAGGTATTGGGTCTAGGTAGAGTTGCAATCTCAAGGGATCAACACATGGATAAAGTCATGCTTGTTGAATCCCTTGGCTTCAACTTAATGTCTGTCTTAATGCTTTGCGATTTGAACATGATCGTAATGTTTGGAAAATATCGTTGCCTTGTACTAATGGAATCTGACAAGTCTCTAGTGTTTGAAGGGTATCGAAAAGATGATTTGTACGTGGTAGATTTCTCAGCAGGGCCACAACTTGCAGTATGTCTTCTAGCAAAGGCTTCAGAATGCTGGCTCTGGCATCGGAGGCTTGGACATGCTGGCATGAGGAACCTCCACACCCTTGCGAAGAAGAAGCATGTCATAGGCATCGAGGGCGTCAAGTTCAAGAAAGACCACTTATGTGGTGCCTGTGAAGCAAGGAAGATGACGAGGGCCAAACATCCCTCGAAGACAATCATGACCACCACTCGACCCTTCGAACTGCTTCACATGGATCTTTTCGGTCCCACTCATTACTCAACTCTAATTACTACTGCTTGGCTCTATGGCTTCGTTATTGTTGATGGTTATTCTAGATATACTTGGGTGCACATAATCCTTTACAAGACTGAAGTGCAGGATATCTTCAGACGCTTCGCCAATCGAGCTATGAACAATTTTGGCGCCAAGATAAAGCACATCAGAAGTGATAATGGCACTGAATTCAAGAACACTGGCCTTGATACATATCTTGATACCTTGGGCATCACACATGAATTCTTAGCCCCGTACACGCCACAGCAGAATGGCGTCGTCGAACGCAAGAACAGAACACTAATTGAGATGGCCAGAACGATGCCAGATGAATACAAGACCCCAAGAAAATTCTGGCCCGAAGCCATTGATACTGCATGCCATACAATCAATCGTGTTTATCTTCACAAGCTACTGAACAAGACATCTTATGAGCTCCTTACTAGCAAGAAGCCAAATGTCAGTTACTTCAGAGTATTTGGCGCAAGGTGCTGGATCAAGGACCCACATCACACCTCAAAATTTGCACCAAAAGCACATGAGGGTTTTATGCTTGGATATGGAAAGGATTCGCACTCCTACAGAGTCTTCAATCTCTTTCATTACAAAGTGGTTGAAAGATGTGCGGTTCGATGAGACCAATGGTTCACAAAGAGAGCAGCTGCCAAATGTGCTAGATGAAGTTCCATCCAGTGAATCAATCAAGCTAATGGGAACTGGAGAAATTATACCTTCTGAAGCTCAGCCTGAAGAAGAACTTATCATTTCAGCACCTGATCAACATGAAGACAATGCTCAGCCTGAAGATATTCCTTCCAACAACGACAATGAACAGCAAGAGCAAAGTCTTCGCCCTGTACATCCTCGCATTGCCAATGAAGTGCAGATTGAAAGAATAATTGATAGCATCAATGCACCTGGTCCACTCACTCGTTCAAGGGCAACTCAGCTAGCAAATTTCTGTGGGCACTTCGCATTCGTCTCAATAGCAGAACCCAAGAAAGTTGAAGAAGCCTTCATGGAACCTGAATGGATTCAAGCTATGCAAGAAGAGCTTCAACAGTTTGAGCTGAATAATGTATGGGAACTGGTTAAGCGTCCTGATCCACGGAAGCACAATATAATAGGCACCAAATGGATATACCGCAACAAGCAAGATGAGCATGGTCAAGTTGTCAGAAAGAAAGCTCGTCTCGTTGCTCAAGGATATACTCAAGTGGAAGGCATTGACTTCGATGAAATATTTGCTCCCGTGGCTAGACTTGAAGCCATACGCATACTGCTGGCCTATGCAAATCATCATAACATACTTCTATATCAAATGGATGTGAAGAGTGCCTTTCTCAATGGCAAGATTGAAGAAGAAGTGTATGTTGCACAACCACCTGGCTTTGAAAATCCAAAACATCCTGACATGGTATACAAGCTCAACAAGGCACTGTATGGCCTCAAACAAGCCCCTCGGGCCTGGTATGACACACTCAAATACTTCCTGAAGAGCAAAGGCTTCATACCTGGTTCCCTAGATCCCACTCTTTTCACGAAGACATATGATGGTGAACTGTTTGTGTGCCAAATATATGTGGATGGCATTATCTTCGGCTGCACCAATCAAAAGTACAGTGAAGAGTTTAGATATATGATGCAAGAGCAATATCAGATGTCCATGATGGGGGAGCTGAAGTTCTTCCTTGGTCTTCAAATACGACAACAACGCAATGGCATCTTCATATCTCAAGAGAAGTATCTCAAAGATTTCCTGAAGAAGTTCGGTATGCAAGACTGCAAAGGCTTCACAACACCAATGCCAGCCAAACATCATCTGGGTCCTGACGACAATGGTAAAGAGTTCGATCAAAAGGTATACCACTCCATGATTGGTTCTTTACTTTATCTATGTGCACCTAGGCCAGATATTATGCTTAGTGTTTGCATGTGTGCTCAATTTCAAGCGGCACCAAAGGAGTCGCATCACTTAGCTGTGAAGCGAATTCTTCGATATTTGGCTCACACCCCAACTCTAGGATTATGGTATCCAAAGGGCTCAGATTTTGATCTGGTTGGATTCTCGGATGCTGATTATGCTGGTGACAAAGTTGATCGCAAGTCTACATCAGGCACATGTCACTTTCTGGGACGATCACTTGTATGTTGGTCTTCAAAGAAGCAGAACTGTGTATCTCTCTCCACTGCTGAATCTGAATACATTGCTGCTGGATCTTGCTGTGCTCAGCTTCTGTGGATGAAGCAAACACTCAAGGACTATGGCATTCATCTGAAGCAAGTGCCACTTTACTGCGACAACGAAAGCGCCATCAAGATTGCCAACAACCCAGTTCAGCACTCGAAGACAAACCACATTGAAATCGTCATCACTTTCTCAGAGATCATGTTGTGAAGGAAGACATTGATATCATACACGTCAACACTGAAGAGCAATTGGCAGATATCTTCACCAAGCCCTTGGATGAGAAGAGGTTTTGCAAGTTACGGTGTGAGCTAAATATCCTGGAATCCTCAAATGTCCTGTGATCAGGCACACATCCTAACCCTTATGCATATTGATGACTTAGATGTGCAACACACAAAGTGAAGTATATCTTCAATCAATGAAGACATACATTCTAAATGTGAATACATTAATGTGGAATTTGACTTCGGAGCGCCACGATAATTGTGCGCCATATCTGAGTCTAATACTTCCTATACGGTGGGTAACGCCACCACCAAACGTTCTATTTTGAAGTGTTTCACTCATGGCGTTACCTTGCAATGTCTTCACATTTGGTTTGGCTTCGATCTCAACATATTTTCATGATTATCTTCACTATGTTGATTATATATATATATATATATATATATATATATATATATATATATGCTAGTGTACTGTCCTCTACAGCATTCACTTATAGCTATGTCTTCGTGTTGAATCTTTTGAACTAAGTGAATGTGATCGGACCCTAACCTCTCTATGCTTTCTATCTCAAACTCTATCTCTCCAAGTCATATGCATTCTATTGAAACTGTCGAATGTCTTCTCTGCGTCCTTGTCAGCAGAAGATATAGAGACAACCATTAAGTCCGTTTTCAATGCTCATTCCTCCACATGAATTCCAGAGAAGAGGAACGACCACCCGACAATCCAGGCGTGCGTGGGACGTGGAACAAACCCCAAAATTCCGCATAATGGCCACGTGTTCCTCAAATGCGAATCGCCAGGGGCACCTGTGTAATAGCACAATGCCACCCCTGTGCCTATAAATACACACTCACATCGGTCATTATCTCTTCTTCCACCCTTGCACGAACCCTAGCGCCACCGCTAGCTCTCGACGACGCCGGCGACGAAGCGCTTCTCTGCCGCAACCTCTCCGACGCCGTCTTCACGCCGACCGCGGACATCATCCTCTCCGCCGTCACCGTAGGTGTCCTCCGTCGCCAAGTTAGGGCACGGAAGATCGAACTGCTCGGCCTCATCTCCCACTTCGTCTAGCAGTTCTCAGTGTGGTAAATAAAACTCTTTTTTTTACAGCACCATTGATCCTATTGACCTGTCACTTTCTACCACAAGCAGTTTCTGTTCACACAAGCTAGATCTCTCTCATACTGCATCTCATAAACATGCCTAGTATATTCACTTGTGCTTCACAAAGTAGTTAGATTCCTCACTTGTACTGATCTGTGGATTCGTACAAATCTGGAACCAACTTCTTATCTATGAGTGAATGTCTTCGCACGATGAGGTCAATGTCTTCTAAACTGATTTATCTTCAAAATCTTCTGAGAATGCATATGACCTCTTCCCCTTCCCTCGCACCTTAATGCTATCACAGGTACATGTCCGTGGGAGAATCCTTTGGTTCTCATAGTCTGCATTCATTTGCAGAATTCTTACAGCATCACATAAATTCTCCCGAAGCCAGTTCCTGTTGGTCCAGCAAACAAAAACCTTTGAAGCCTTTGAACGTCTTGAAGCCTTTCAAGTTAAAGTTTATGGCTTCAGAGAAAGCAGCAAGGAAGGGTGGCAGAAAGCATCGTGGTGAGACCTCCAGAGATCTGCCAGATGAACTCTCAGAAATGTACAAGACAGATCCTGAAGAGGATTACAGTCAGCACAAGACCCGAATCCAATGGATTCGAAGATATTGGGCAGAACAATGGTTCAAATACAGATTTGTGACCCAGGAGTATGCTGAGAAAAACGCCATCAAGAGACCGTGGGGAGACATCCTATTCAAGAATCTTCTACCCAGGTCCAGAGATGAAGCCATTGCTCAAGGCTTCTATCCATGCATGGTCCGTGGACCACAGCCTGCTGATGCACACTCGTCGTCACTGCTATGGTGTCGTGACGACAATCTGTTCAAGCGCAACTTCCAGTTTGCTTAGAACTCAGCGAAGTAGAACAAGAAGACTTTTGGGTTAGACTTCAACCCTGGTCCCTCATCTCCAAGGGCAGATGGCACACGACATGCAGAACCCAATGTCATCGGTCCTTTCGCCAACCTTGAAGGCCTCATCACCTACATCTTGGTTCAAGGGACTGCAGTGAATGAGCCTGCAGCTGACACCGAGTCTGATGACGCGCCTGCAGTGCCGAAGCCAAAGCAGTTGAAGAAGCCAAAAGCTTCAAAGCCGGCCCCTTCACCAAAAATCTCAAGGGCGAAGCCATTAGCAACTGCACCTCCTGAAGACAGTGTGCAGTCTGAAGACTTATCACGCGTCTCAAGGCCCCAGAAGGCCAAGATGCCTCTGTCTCACACTGGCAAAGAGCTAACAACTGCTGCCATTCTGCGCAACGACGACATTGATCTGTCAAGTGATGAAGATCTTGCAGATGACGCTCTTGAGCAACTCATCAAGAGCAAAGAAGAAGCAGAAATCTTCAATGATCTGCCTCTCTTTGATGTCACCATCATCCACAACTTCATTGACGAGTGGGTTGACACGCCAAACATCAGCTTTGAAGATCTGCAGCTACCCATTGGCCTCAGTGTCGCCTTCCAAGGCGCCATTGCTTCAGAACTTGCTATTGCCTAGTGCATTGTTGAGCTGAATGAAAGTGCAACTATCCCTAGGTGGTTTTGGTAATTCATAACAACATATAGCTCATTGAGCTAATGCTATTCCAAGATGACTATTTCAGGAAAGCTCAATGATTGGCATGGCATGGATGTGAAAGTGGAACCCTCAAAATGCTAAGGACAAAGGATTGGCTCAAGCTCAAAAGCTCAAGACTCTTCATTTTATATTTTAGTGATCCAAGATCACATTGAGTCTGTAGGAAAAGCCAATACTATCAAGGAGGGATGAGGTGTTGCTTAATGAGCCTCTTGCTTCATGTGCTTAGTGATATGCTCCAAAACCCTCAACTACTTTCCCATATCCACATATGACCTAAACCCTAAGCCAAACTCGGTCCTACCGATTCTTTCTATCCGGAGCCACCGAGTTTCACTTGTCATAAGCCACTGCCAAACCCTAGCAATTCGGTTCTACCGATAGGGATCTCGGTCTCACCGAGATGGGATTGCAAACTCTCTGTTTCCCTTTCGTAACTTTTTGGTCTCACCGAAAGAGCGAATCGGTCCCACCGAGATTGCAATGTAAACTCTTTGTTTCCCTTTTGTAACTTTTCGGTCTCACCGAAAGAGCAAATCGGTCCCACCGAGTTTACCTGACCAACTCTCTGGTTAGCTTATTACCAAACTCGGTCTCACCGAGTTTGTGTAATCGGTCTCACCAAGATTACGTTATGCCCAAACCCTAACCATATCGGTCCTACCGAGTTGCATGTCAGTCCCACCAAAATCTCTAACGGTCACTAGGTTTACCTTTTCGGTCCGACCGAGTTTGTTGATTCGGTCCCACCGAGATTGGAAAACTGTGTGTAACGGTTGGATTTTGTGTGGAGGCTATATATACCCCTCCACCTCCTCTTCATTCGTGGAGAGAGCCATCAGAACACATACACAATTCCAACTCATATGTTCTGAGAGAGAACCACCTACTCATGTGTTGAGACCAAGATATTCCATTCCTACCATATGAATTTTGATCTCTAGCCTTCCCCAAGTTGCTTTCCACTCAAATCTTCTTTCCACAAAATCCAAATCCTATGAGAGAGAGTTGAGTGTTGGGGAGACTACCATTTGAAGCACAAGAGCAAGGAGTTCATCATCAACACACCATTTGTTACTTCTTGGAGAGTGGTGTCTCCTAGATTGGCTAGGTGTCACTTGGGAGCCTCCGACAAGATTGTGGAGTTGAACCAAGGAGTTTGTAAGGGCAAGGAGATCGCCTACTTCGTGAAGATCTACCGCTAGTGAGGCAAGTCCTTCGTGGGCGATGGCCATGGTGGGATAGACAAGGTTGCTTCTTCGTGGACCCTTCGTGGGTGGTTGCTTCTTCGTGGACCCTTTGTGGGTGGAGCCCTCCGCGGACTCGTGTAACCGTTACCCTTCATGGGTGGAGCCCTCCGTGGACTCGCGCAACCGTTACCCTTCATGGGTGGAGCCCTCCGTGGACTCGCGCAACCGTTACCCTTCGTGGGTTGAAGTCTCCATCAACGTGGATGTAGGATAGCACCACCTATCCGAACCACGGGAAAAACATCCGTGTCTCCAATTGCGTTTGAATTCTCCAAAACCTTCCCTTTACATTCTTGCAAGTTGCATGCTTTACTTTCCGCTGCCAATATACTCTTTGCATGCTTGCTTGAATTGTGTGATGATTGCTTGACTTGTCCTACAATAGCTAAAATCTGCCAAGAACTAAAATTCGGAAAAGGTTAAGTTTTTATTTGGTCAAGTAGTCTAATCACCCCCCTCTAGACATACTTTCGATCCTACAAGTGGTATCAGAGCTTTGGTCTCCATTTGCTTTGATCTCCATAGCTTTTGGTGGTCATAGCCTTGGTTTCACAACCTAGGAGAGTATGGCGTCTAGCGAGGGAAATTATCACCGTAGAGGTCCTTACTTTGATGGTACTAATTTTGCTAGTTGGAAGCATAAAATGAAAATGCATATTCTTGGACATAACCCCGCCGTTTGGGCTATTGTGTGTGTTGGTTTGCAAGGTGACTTCTTTGATGGGAAAGAACCAAACCGTGAAGCTACCGCGGATGAGTTGAAGATGTTGCAATACAATGCTCAAGCTTGTGATATTCTCTTCAACGGATTGTGCCCTGAAGAATTCAACAAAATCAGCCGTCTTGAGAATGCAAAGGAAATTTGGGACACTTTGATTGATATGCACGAAGGTACCGACTCCGTCAAGGAATCCAAGTTGGATGTGCTTCAAAGTCAACTTGACAAGTTCAAAATGAAGGATGGTGAAGGTGTCGCTGAAATGTACTCTAGGCTTGCTCTCATCACAAATGAGATTGCCGGCTTAGGAAGTGAAGAGATGACCGATAGATTCATCATCAAGAAGATTCTAAGAGCCTTGGATGGAAAATATGATACCGTGTGCACATTGATCCAAATGATGCCCAATTACAAAGATCTCAAGCCAACGGAGGTGATTGGAAGAATTGTTGCTCATGAGATGTCACTTAAGGATAAAGAGGAACTTCACAACAAATCAAGTGGTGCCTACAAAGCCTCATGTGAAGCCCCTACATCATCAAGTGAGAAACAAAACTTCAATGAAGAATTGAGCTTAATGGTGAAGAACTTCAACAAGTTCTACAAGAGTAGAAGCAAAGATAGAAGCTTCAAGTCAAGGTCCTACAATGACAAAAGATCTTCTAGTCGAGAGCGAAACTGCTACAGTTGTGGAAGACCCGACACTATTCCAATGAGTGTACGACTCCCTACAAGAGAAGAGAAGATTCTCCAAAAAGAAGAAGCAAAGAATCACCACCAAGAGAGAGAAGGAGTAGAGATGATCGTTATGAACGAAGATACTCACGGAGAAGCAAGGATTCGGAAAGGAAGGAAAAATCATCAAGGAGCTACACAAAATGAAGACATCAAGCTCATGTTGGTGAATGGGTATCCGGCTCCGACTCCGACAGCCACTCCGAGAGAAGTTATCACTCCGACTCCGAAGATACTCAAGATGAAGGTGTTGCCGGTCTAGCACTTGTGTCAACCAACTCCTACGACATATTTGACTCACCAAATGAAGGAATTGGAAGATGCTTCATGGCCAAAGGTCCTAAGGTAACACACCCCGAGTATGTTGATTTCAATAGTGATGAAGATGACTTGTTAGGTGATGATTTGCTTGTTGACAACTCTAGTGATGAATACTATGATGAAACGTCAATTAATCATGCTAATCAAGATAAAACGAATGACAATGATAAGGAGAAGATTGAGGCTCTAACTAAAGAACTAAACACTCTTAAGTTAGCTCATGAAACTATCTTCGAAGATCATGGAGAACTTTTAAGAGCTCATGAGAAATTACGCTTTGAAAAGCTCAATCTTGAGCAAGAGCATGAGTTCTTAAAAGCAATCAATGATGATCTCCGCAAGAAAAGTTCTTCTTACATTGCCAAGCGTTTACTCTTATCCACTTACATGCCTCAAGTCAAGTCTAGTAACAAGAACAAGAAAGATTCTTCCTCTAGCAGTAACAATGATCATGCTAAATCCAATATTGTTGCTTCTAGTAGTTCTCTTGATTCCACTAATGATTCTCTTAGCCAAGTTACACTTGAGCAAGAAAATAGCTTATTGAAGGGAATTATAGAGAAAGGAGTGTACAAAAGCCTTGCCGGGAGTAAGCAATTCGAGGAAATTGTGCGCAAGCAAGGAATGCACCGGAAGAATCAAGGTGTTGGTTTTGAACGAAAGTTCAATGCCAATGGAGTTGAGTGGGAAGAAGATCAATACCCCAAGACAAAGTTTGTTCCTCAACAAGAGAAGTATGATACTTCTTTCAAGGGGACACAAGCTCAAGATGATCTTCCACCACAAGACTACAAGCAAAAAGGCAAGGACAAGCTTCAAGAGGAAATTGATGCATTTGAAGAAGCTCCTAAGACCTTAGTCAAGTGGATTCCCAAGACTACTTCAAGTTCCACTTCATCAAGTACGACTACAACTCCAAGGATTCCCATCAAGATGGTGTGGATCCAAAAGAAGAAGAACTAGAGAGTTCTTGAGGGTGACTCCGCCAACATACTTCACTCTTATCATTTTGGCAAGAACAAGTGCAATCAACTTCCACATCTTGCACTAGTTCAAGGAGTCACAAACCCTCTTGTTGGTAAGACAAGGGACAAGGTAACCTAAAAGTTTTCATGGACATCATCTTGTGTGTGCATCACTCTATGTCTATGGATATCCTTGTTTGTTCCTTGTGGGACTAACCCATGTAGGTATTGAAAGTGCAATTCACTCAAATGGATAGCTCCAAGTGATCTACATCAACATTGAGCATCCACATCTTCAACATCTACATGAAGTCATCATCGACAAAACCCGAGGTTAGTTCATCCCTCTAAGGGGGGATATCACATCTAGGGGGAGCTTTACTCTAAGACTTGAGCTAAAGCAACTCTAAAGATGTGAACACAACAATGCTTTATGTAAAAGTGGTAACCCCACTTGAGCTTAAACGATGAGTATGACCTATGATCAAGTGTTCTCACTTGACTCCTAAGTCAATATACTCATATATAGATGACCTTGTCATCGCAAATTGCTTGATAGATGCTAGAATTGGTTGTGCATGCCTTGTCACATATTTCATTTGCCATCTTATTGTGTGAGCATGCTGGTTGCATATTTTACTCATTCGAGGACATCCACTTGTTGTTTTGATTGTTTGGTTTTATTTCCTTTTGCCAAGTGGATGGACAAGAATGCCTAAGAACCTCCTCTAGCTGTCTATGCTTTTCTCGTCTCAAACTCTATTCATGCTACATCACAAAATTTGATCAAGTCAGATTCGAACCACTCTGTGTGAGGAGCACTCGGAGTCCCTGATTTGTGATAGACTTAAACTTCCAAAACCTCTTTATGATTCTCGGTCTGACCGATACCCCACTTTCGGTCCTACCAAGATCATTAAGTTGATCTAGGTTTTCGATCTCGGTGCAACCGATTTGAACCATTCGGTCACACCGAGTTGCAACAACTGTATACAGTTTTGCATCTTGGTGCCACCGAGTTGTTCCACTTGGTCACACTGACAGGGTCGGGCTATATATAGTCACGGGCAAAAATTTGGAAATTTCTCCGAACCCCTTCGCCCGCGCGATAGCCTGCTCTGCCAACTTGGTCTCCGGATCATCTCCTCGCCGCCAGCCGCCTCCAGCCGCTAGTCTCCATTGCCGTCAACGGAAATTCAACCCCGCCGTTGCCGCCGTAGCGAGTCTCCGTCGAACTAGGGTATGGACTCGATCACAGTGCTATTCCCCGTCCAATTCCTAGCACATTGTGATCATCATGATTCTTGCCACGTTTGTTAAACTTCTATCCAGTCAATGAACTCGTAGATTAGGTTTAATTCGAAAATTTTAGGGTTAGGTTTCCGCCGAAACCATCTCGGACCACCGAGTTGAAAAACTCGGTCCCACCGATTTGGCTTATGCCATTGCACAAGTGAGACTCGGTCTGACCAAGAATTACTTATCGGTGTGACCGATTTTGGAACTCTGTGAAACCCTAGCAGTCTCGGTGCCACCGAACTGTGACTCGGTCTGACCGAGTTCACTAGTTTAGGTGCCAAAACTGCTTTGGTATCACCGAGTTTAGAAATCGATAGATCCGAGATGCTTTCAGTGGGAAACTAAAACTAAGTTTTTGAATTATTCTTTTGCAAAAATCTCTACATTTTGTGATGCTTATCCACTCTATCTCATCTATAACCTATTCACAGGGTCAGCAGTCAGAGTTTGCATCATGTCAGACCAAAGTGATAGCCAGAACTTGTCAGAGCAGCAAGTGCAGATGAGTGAGGGCACTAGTCCTTCAAGTTCCTCAGATGATGGCAGCAGGAGCACCCCTAGAAATCTGCCTAAAGCTGCCACCAGACAGAGGAAGAAGAGAACCTCAGAATCAGAGGATGAGGATTATGTGGCAGAAGAGGAAGCAACTTCAAAGAGAGTAGTGCTTGAGAAGGAACATGGCTCAGCTCCAGGCATAAAGCCAGGGATGAAAATCAAAAGGCCAGCAGGCAGGCAGCCTATGCCAAAGGCCAGAGCTTCAACCAAGTTTCCTGAGAAGTCCACTCCCATAGAGCCAGTTGCTGCTGAAGGCAAGAAAAGGAAGGAAAGGGTGAAGAAAACCGTAGCCAGAGTGCTTTGAAAGGCTTCCATCATGGAAGAAGAGGAAGAAGAAGAGGTTGCTGCACCAGCACCTAAGGCACCCAAGCTGATGGGTGATGCCATAAGATCAGGGGCAACTGCTTCCAAGGCCAAGCCAGCTCCAAAGCCAAAACCAAAGAGAAATACAAGAAGCATCCCAGCTACTGAGAAGAACAAGGCCCCAGTGCCTGACACTGCAGAAGATGATGAAGAGCAAGTTCTTAGAAAGCTCAAGCCCAAGATCCCAGACCACAATGATGCTCATCCTGTGGCTGAGGACATGAAGCTCAGGAGAGACTCAGGGCTCAGGAAGTGGAGAGAAGCAGATCCATATGCTTCAAGGAGAAGAACTGCTATTGATTATAGGTTCCACACTAAGGAACAGCAGGACTTCTATGAGACAGTTTTGTTGGACAAGAAGCCCATAGTTTGTGACATGAGATGGGTCAATTGGGAGTACATCAAGGACAATGAAGAACACTACCCTGGAGTGTATGACAGCTTCAATGCTTGTGGAGTAGCAGACTTTGTTGGGCAGAAGCTCACAAAGTGGAACGAGGAACTCATTATGCAATTCTACTCCACAGCACATTTCTACCCAGATGGAAAGATCACATGGATGTCTGAAGGTATGAGGTACCAATCTATTGTTGCTGAGTGGGCACAGCTCATCAATGCCCCAGAGGAGCATGAGGATGACTTGGATATCTATGCCAAGAAGAAGATGGACCACAACTCTATGTCCAATATGTACAAGGAGATTCTGAATGAGCACTTTGACATATTCAAGTTTGGCTCAGTGCATTATCTTCTGTTCAGGACTGCCAACCTATCAACTGGATACTTGAAGGCACACCCTATTGCCCAAGTCTGGTGATCACAAGATGATCAGAGGTCACGCGATCAATTTTGCTTTCATGTCTTTGACGTGCCTCAAAAATTCAAAGTCATGAGCCTCATAGTGGAAACAATCAAGAGGACAGGTGCCGACCAGAAGAGGAGCTGTGGGTATGCCCCACAGATTCAGGAGCTTCATCAACTCAAAGATGGGCACGGGCATATATTTATGGATAAGAACACCTGCCACATCCGTCCAGACTTCGAAGATAATCAAGTGGTATGACTGAGAATGATCCATCATTCTGCCCAAGCACAAGCCAAGAAGGAGAAGGCGAAGAAAGGAGAAAGCTGCCAGGATGCCCACTCGAGAGGAGGCATCTGAATACTACCTTGAAGACCAAACAAGAGCAGCTTGGTTACCTGATTGCGTCCACACTGAGGATTGAGAAAGGACTGACCACCCTCACTCAGAATCAGCAAGCTTAGAGAGGATCATGGAACAAAAGTTCTATGACTTGGATGTCAAAGTAACAGAGATTCAGTCTGCAGTGGAACAACTTCAGGATGACATGCAAGAGAGGAGAGGCAAGACTACAACTGATGCATTTGCCAGAGTGCCAAGAGCTCAGAGATCACATGCAGTGCCAGTTGCTGACACCAGAGCCACCACTTCTGCACCAGCTATAGCTTCAGTTCCACCAGCTCCAGCATCTACTTCAGCCTCAACTCCAACCACGTCTACAGAAGGCTTCGTCCTTGGAGTGCTCTGGACTCCACCACCACCTGAAGATCAAGCCTGAGTGTCGACTTAGCACTATGCATTTTCTAGGAACTTTTTGGTAACTTGTTGCCAAAGGGGGAGAAAATGTATAGATCATAGGCTTCGAGAGAGAGTGTTGCTTTTATTCTCTCTTGTTTTATTTGGTGGTTTTTCGAACTTTGTTTGCTTTTGAGTGCTTGAGATACTATGCCGTTATCTGTGAGGCATTGATGATCATGTGTTTGATCATAAGCTACACTTAATGCTTGGTGAATGCTATTATCTTATCTATCTTATGTGATCATTCACTTTTCTTGGTGATGAGTGCATGTATTTCATTCTTATCATTTCAAGCGCTCCACCAAGATGTATGTGACATGGAAGAGTAACCCATGACTCTAACTCTTTGTGCATTTGCAGTCCAAAGCAAATTTTAAATATGCACAAATTTAGGGGGAGCTCTTACTTGTCATATACTTCTCAAAACGACGATATATTTCATGCTTATTATCATTTGTCGAAGCTTTGATCTATATGTTGTCATCAATTACCAAAAAGGGGGAGATTGAAAGTGCAACTATCCCTAGGTGGTTTTGGTAATTCATAACAACATATAGCTCATTGAGCTAATGCTATTCCAAGATGACTATTTCAGGAAAGCTCAATGATTGGCATGGCATGGATGTGAAAGTGGAACCCTCAAAATGCTAAGGACAAAGGATTGGCTCAAGCTCAAAAGCTCAAGACACTTCATTTTATATTTTAGTGGTCCAAGATCACATTGAGTCTTTAGGAAAAGCCAATACTATCAAGGAGGGATGAGGTGTTGCTTAATGAGCCTCTTGCTTCATGTGCTTAGTGATATTCTCCAAAACCCTCAACTACTTTCCCATATCCACATATGACCTAAACCCTAAGCCAAACTCGGTCCTACCGATTCTTTCTATCCGGCGCCACCGAGTTTCACTTGTCATAAGCCACTGCCAAACCCTAGCAATTCGGTTCTACCGATAGGGATCTCGGTCTCACCGAGATGGGATTGCAAACTCTCTGTTTCCCTTTCGTAACTTTTTGGTCTCACCGAAAGAGCGAATCGGTCCCACCGAGATTGCAATGTAAACTCTTTGTTTCCCTTTTGTAACTTTTCGGTCTCACCGAAAGAGCAAATCGGTCCCACCGAGTTTACCTGACCAACTCTCTGGTTAGCTTATTACCAAACTCGGTCTCACCGAGTTTGTGTAATCGGTCTCACCAAGATTACGTTATGCCCAAACCCTAACCATATCGGTCCTACCGAGTTGCATGTCAGTCCCACCAAAAATCTCTAACGGTCACTAGGTTTACCTTTTCAGTCCGACCGAGTTTGTTGATTTGGTCCCACCGAGATTGGAAAACTGTGTGTAACGGTTGGATTTTGTGGGAGGCTATATATACCCCTCCACCTCCTCTTCATTCGTGGAGAGAGCCATCAGAACACATACACAATTCCAACTCATATGTTCTGAGAGAGAACCACCTACTCATGTGTTGAGACCAAGATATTCCATTCCTACCATATGAATTTTGATCTCTAACCTTCCCCAAGTTGCTTTCCACTCAAATCTTCTTTCCACAAAATCCAAATCCTATGAGAGAGAGTTGAGTGTTGGGGAGACTACCATTTGAAGCACAAGAGCAAGGAGTTCATCATCAACACACCATTTGTTACTTCTTGGAGAGTGGTGTCTCCTAGATTGGCTAGGTGTCACTTGGGAGCCTCCGACAAGATTGTGGAGTTGAACCAAGGAGTTTGTAAGGGCAAGGAGATCGCCTACTTCGTGAAGATCTACCGCTAGTGAGGCAAGTCCTTCGTGGGCGATGGCCATGGTGGGATAGACAAGGTTGCTTCTTCGTGGACCCTTCGTGGGTGGTTGCTTCTTCGTGGACCCTTTGTGGGTGGAGCCCTCCGTGGACTCGTGTAACCGTTACCCTTCATGGGTGGAGCCCTCCGTGGACTCACGCAACCGTTACCCTTCATGGGTGGAGCCCTCCGTGGACTCGCGCAACCGTTACCCTTCGTGGGTTGAAGTCTCCATCAACGTGGATGTAGGATAGCACCACCTATCCGAACCACGGGAAAAACATCCGTGTCTCCAATTGCGTTTGAATTCTCCAAACCCTTCCCTTTACATTCTTGCAAGTTGCATGCTTTACTTTCCGCTGCCAATATACTCTTTGCATGCTTGCTTGAACTGTGTGATGATTGCTTGACTTGTCCTACAATAGCTAAAATCTGCCAAGAACTAAAATTGGGAAAAGGTTAAGTTTTTATTTGGTCAAGTAGTCTAATCACCCCCCCTCTAGACATACTTTCGATCCTACACTAAAGCTGAAGATTGACTATGAAAAGGCTCAGTTCAAGAAGCATATGGCCAAGCTCAGCATGCAAGAAGTGAAGAACTTCAAGACAATGATGCACAAGCTCAAGGAAGCCTTTGTGAAGAAGCGTGCAGAAGCTCAGGGTTCGTGTGAGCGCATGAAGACTCTGGCTGACAGATGTGTGCAAGCCTATAATGAAGCTGAGAAGCCTGGCATCGACCCCAGGATGTCCGCAAAGAAGAAGAAGAAGCCTGCTACAGCTGAATCTGATGCACCAAGGCAAGAAGCAGTTCCGATTGTCTTCCCAACAAGAATGACAGGCTCGAAGCCAAAGAGCCGGTCAACAGCTTTAGAGCTCAAGAAGACAAGAACTGCTGAGGCTGAAGCCAGGAAGAGGAAACACTCTGAAGACTCTCCTACTGCCCCCACCAAGAAAAAGAGAAAGACCAAGAAAGCTCGGGCTGCTCCCATAGAGCCCTTGATAGTTGAACCCATTTCTATGGTTCATCCTGACGCAGAACGTCAACTGATAGTTCATGAGCCTGCTTCCACAGAGGCTCCTGAAGCTGAAGACATTCCAGCAGCTGATCCCATCGCTGCTGAAGACATTGGTCATCATGAAAATGTAGAAGATGACGCAGTCCTTCCTTAGTTAGAAAATAGCGAACTCATCAGCATTGGTCGTCCACTGACGCCAATTGCACAGGATGCTTCATGGGCGGATTGCCCACAAGAGGAAGAAGACTATGAGGCCCAGCCCACTCCAACTCCACAGGCGTCGTCTGGTTCCGCAGGCTTCGCAAAGGTCCAAGGCCTCAAGTCTCTGCTAAAGACATTACGGCTGCATCAGCCGCAGAAGAAGAAGTACCACAAGATCCCACTCCCCTGCTCCACCAAGAAGCAGTTCTCCAGGAGAACATGCCTGTGACCGACCCTCCAGCTAGTCAAGTGGAGGATGAAAATCTTGAGGCTGCCACAACCAACAACGAAGCTAATGTGGAGCCCTCCCCAGCAAAAGGTTCAGAAGACAACGAAGCCACTGATCCCGCCACTTCTGTTCCTGAGTCTGCTGCCGGTCCCCAATTCAACTATCATGTTGAGCACAGGCCTCAGGTCCAGAAGCCAATCCCAAGACTGCCAAGGTTTCCAGGTCCTGCATCAGCACCTGGCTCCTTCAACATCAATGGCTTCAGGGCAGACAACACGTTCTTCAATAGCTCCAGGAACCCCTACTCAAGGGAAAGGATATCATCTGATCGGTTCTGGAGCTATCCTCAGCGAAGCTATTACTCTTGTATTCTTTACAACCAAGGTCACATCTTCCCACACAAGCGCCTTGACGTTGAAGCTATAGCTGGTCTGCCCTGTCTAGAAGAAGCGTTGGATTGCTTCAAGCAAGTGGGTCTGCTGCAGTTTGTTACTGATGAAGAGCATTGGAATGAAGAGCTGCTGCTACAATTCTATGCCACACTTCACATCAAAGGGCACAGCAGAGATCCGAAGACTTGGGTCCTGGAGTGGATGCCTGGCAACGTTCATCATGAAGCCAATGTATTTGACATCATTGAGCTCACTGGCTTGCCCACTCCTGGCAATCTCTTCGAGCAAGGCTGTCAGCTGCATGCTAAAACTATTGAGAGCATCTTTCAGCGGCTAGAACCTGATATGAGTCAAATGCTCAGCATGATGAAGCCATTGCCCCAAGATGCTGCGTATCCCACAGAGTTCTTCGTTGAAGACCTAGAGTACCTGCCCAGAACCATCTATCACATCATCAGGCGAACTCTCTGGCCTATCAATGGGCACTCTCCAAATGCCAAGCTTCAGGGTGCAATGAAGACTTTGGTCTTCTATATACTTCATGGCAAATGCTTCAATGCACAGGACTTCTTCATACGCCAACTTGCTGCATCAGGCATTGATCTGTTTGGTTTGAAGTTCTACGCCCCTTGGGTCATGTGGCTGATCAAGCTACACTCCGCCATCTCTTATCAGCCCTCAGCCCGCAACCATCAGATCTTCTTGCCTGACGTGGACATGTCTACTGAAGCCATATATTCTGAGCCTGCCAAGCAACCTCTAAGTCTTCAGAATGCAGAACATCAGAGTTTTACACAGAACGTTGAAGGCGTTGAAGCAGTTTCTCGGGTGTATCCTTTGGCTGGCACTACACGTGCACCACACCCTGCTTCCACTGAAGCCACTGACAGTGCCACTGCTCCAAGACCCAAGAAGCGCACTCGTGTTCTCAACGACCGAGAGATTCTTGTGGCTCTACATCAGAAACAGGATAGGCATCATGACTGGCTGAAGCGTCAGATGAAAAGCCTCTGGGTGGATGTTAATTGCACTCGAAATCTTGCCACCAAGAATGCTTTCGTTGCCCATGAAACCTGTCGCCGCACATGGAAAGGGCTCACGATGATGTGTTCTGAAGCTGATCTTCAAGAGGATGGCTTCTCTGAGAGATTCAAGTTTGACTCCACACCTCCTCGAAGGGCTGTGCTCCATCCCTTGAAGACTCTGAGTTCTCTTCCTCTGCTGCCACAGTCACTGCCAGAATTATTGAGGAAGAAGACGATGCTACTTCACCGCCACCTCCTTCAGCACCTCCAAGCTCTTCTGCACCGCCAAACAACACCAACAACCCTGCTACTTCACCTACTCCTCATGGGAACGAGTAGAGGCTCTATGTTTTCAAACCTTTTTGGTTATTACTGACAAAAGGGGGAGAAGCATATGAGATTGATAGTCTTCAAGCGGGTCCATATGGCCGGGTGCTTTATATTTTGCTTCGTGCTTACAACTCTCGTTTTTGCTACATTTGGTTCTTATGAGTTGTAACACTTAAACCAGATGGTCGTCTGCTACTTATTTGCCACCTTGTTTTGCGAAGATAAATTCCGCATGTGCGACGATAAATTCCGCACTTAGCTCATTCTGCAGACGTCCATTTTCCATTATGCATGTCATTATCTTCATATACTTTCACATGCATAGTGGATTGTCATCATACGTTGAAGTGGATCTCCACAATTACCACCTGCCTTGTGCATTTGCATTCCAAAAGCAAATTAACTTATATGCACATCTTCAGGGGGAGCCCTTGCAACTTATGAAGACAATTTCTTATCCTCTACAATTTCACAGATTATATTCCCCGTTGAAAACTTCAACTAGTTTGTCATCAATCACCAAAAAGGGGGAGATTGTAAGTGCATCTAGTGCCACCCCTAGTTGGTTTTGGAGTATTGACGACAAACCTAGTTGAGGGACTAATGTGTTTGTGAGAATTGCAGGATAACACAGGTAGAACTCCCTCATGATTCGGTTTTACTACCAGAGATGACCCCTAAAAATGTATGAAGACATTGAAGTCAAAGGTGGTATATGAAGATATTCACATTGAAGACGATGATAAGAGAAGACACGATATGAAGCCTATGGAGCTCGAAGACTTAGATCTTTCGTAGGTCTTTTTCTTTTGTGTTGAGTCATAGGAACCACCGTACTGTTAAGTGGGGTCCAAGAGAACCAGTCAGAATGACTGAAGTGATGCCTAAACCAAAAAGCTATGTCTTCGAGTGAAGACTATGAGAGCGAATCTTGTCCAGAGTCGGACAAGTCAGCTTTGCTTGTAGCCCAAGTAAAGTTGTCGTGTGAGTTTGAAATCTGACTGTTGGAACACGTGTCAGTTCCTTAGTGACCCAGGGTCATTTCGGACAAATCAGGTCGGGTTGCCAAGTGGCTATAAATAGCCCACCCCTACAACCATAAACGGTTGGCTGCTCAGATTGAGAGTATGGCTTTTGTCGTTTGAGAGCAACCCACCTCGAAGCCTTTGAGAGAGAATTCCTTGCAAGGATAAAAGCCCTAACCACCAGAGCCAGAGAGAATTGGGCATCACTTAAGTCTTCTTGTCTGTGTGATCTGAAGACTTATTACACTTGAGGACCGTGCATCCTCCAACCGGTTAGGCGTCGCATTCTGAGCTTCCAAGAGACATTATGGATTGCCAGTGAACGAAGTCTATGAAGGTTTGGGAGTCTACCTTGAAGACTTACCAGAGTGATTGGGCGAGGTCTATGTGACCTTAGCTCAAGGAGAATACGGTGAGGACTGGGTGTCCTGAGCTGCGTGTTCAGGACTGGGTGTCCTAAGGTTTAAATACCTAGCCGCTCCAACCAGACGTACAGTTGTCACAACAATTGGAACTGGTTCAACAAATCATTGTCTTCAACAAGTCACTGGTTTCATCTTCACTTCACGTTACTTACTGTTACTCCTTGTGAAGTCATTGTATGTTTGCTCTATCATTTGTCTTCACTGAGTGACTGCATGTTCTGTTTGACTTCACAATATCTTCCTACCTGATCCTTACTACCTAGCTGCTATTTGTCTTTGTGCTTTCACTTCATTGAATACTTGACTATGGTTGGCCTAGTGTAGTCTACCTTCCGCTGCATGGTAATAGGTTCAATTTTATCGTTTGTCTTCAAAACTCCCATGTTCTGAAGACTTTCATAAAAATCGCCTATTCACCCCCTCTAGTCGATATAACACACTTTCAGCAGTAATGACCATGAATAACATTAGTGCATTACTTACGCGTAAGTTGGGGTGGAAGACTGGAAATTGTCTGTGTCTGCGATATAATCTTTCCATGAAGGAAAGATGCCCACAAAGTTCCTGACAACAAAGCTTCGTCTTCTAAACTAGGAAGAAATGGAACAGGGGTCCTATTTGCTGCAATTGGGGCTCTCTCTGGTTCGAAAAGGGATTTGGCAGCTGGATTTGGTGTACTCTTTGCTGGAATGGGGGTTTTGCGTCGTAGAGCTGGTGCTATGTCAACTGGCATAATCATACTGTTTGCTGCGGCTGGGGTCTGCCGAGTTGGGGCATCAGAAATGACAAGTGTAGTAGGGCTAGAGTCTGCTAGAGTTGGGGTGTTTTGTGGGTCGGGTGATATTGCAACTACACCTAATGGGCTATTTGATTTATCAGGTGCCACTACCTTTTCCAAATACTTTGCTTGTGCTCCTCCATGATCAGCAATCGCCCTCTTCCTTTTGAACGTCTGATACACAAGAACAACATTTGAATGGATAAATATGGTATGATGACAGATGGAATATGTACTGAAAATGGATAGGCAGGGTGTATTCACATACACGATGTGTAAACTAAGCTAATGGCAGTTCAACAAAGTAGAAGCAATGCAAAGCATCAGTTGCAAGATATGTGCGACCAATATAAACTTGGAAAGTTAGAGCAAGCACCTTGATGGGTGAATAAGATAGGGCATCTTCTTCTGACTCCTCCACTAAGGAGCTACATTGACTTAGGTCTCCCTCTAGCTCAGAATAACTGTTAGGATCATATTCTGAGCATGAATTTGTAGGTGGAGAGCGTTTGCATTGCATTGCATCCAGAGTTGATTTCAGTCCCTTAATGCCAAGTTTGACAGCCATGGCATTGTTCTGCTTTATTCTTTTCATGCGCGCAAGCTCATAATCATTATGATGCTATTCAGAATCCGAGATTCATGAAAACATAAAAAGTAGTCAGATTATCTATGGAATGCATTGCGGATTCAACTCTAAAGAGTGTCTCCCTATAAACCCCTGCATATGCAAAGTTCAACCCCCAACCGTGCTGACCAGACCACACACAGAAATACAAACCCCTTATGTCTCTATAACAGGCAGACACACATTTCAAAACTGAAGTAGGAACATTAGAATCATATGAAATTCGTATTTGAACAAATAAACTAAGGAATTATGAGTGGCATAATGTTTATCTTCAAGGGTGGAGTGTTGGTAGTGCGACACAAAGCAAGTAGGCAGATTGTATTCCATGTAAAAGATCGAAGCCTATGTAAAAGCTGGAAATGACACTTTCTTTCTATACAATGCAGTGTTCGTTGCCCACACATGATGGAAGAGATCACATAGAGAAATACTATTCACTAGTGTCTACGATTCCAGTATTTAGAAACAGGGTGGTCCACCCTAAAAGAGTATTGACAACAAATATGACAAGGCAAGCATAGATGTAGTGAATCAATCATTTACTTGTGAGCTTACTAGGACAAGTATGCAGAACTGTAACTGCAGTAAGAGACCGTCCAAAATCCTCCTAGAGTCATGCCGTCCGAGGACGGCAAGTCACCGGCGAGGCAGGCGGCCGGGGGTGAGTAGAGATCGGAAGTGCGCAGCAGAACAAAGGGGAATCGGGGCCTGGGACGACCCAAAATCCCAGGGTGGGCCGGCCCACCATGGGCACCCTGTAGAGATACACACCCGAGCAGTGAACATGCATTTTTGAAACTAATTTAGGAACATTTAGCTAACCAATTAAATGACTCTGTTTTAATAATATCAGATTCGTATTTGAACAATTAAGCTTGTTTAGCTTGATGGGTGGAGCAGTGTTATTATGACACGAAGCACATATTCTGATCTTATAGTGATCATAAAAGGTGAAAACTCTAATCATTTTTTTTAGCAAAAGAGGGTTTCCCCTCCGATTTCTATTAAAGAGACCACCACGGAACCAACACGATCAATTAAACCGTATTATGACTGTGCCATGGCAGATTTGAAGCTGCAAACCGGAGAAATGATATTTAGCAGCCATTGTTTGCTTTGAATTAAGAACTAAATTCTAAGAGCTGAAAAGAAAGTAGAGTAACCAAGTTAAGATCTATTTTCTGGTTGAGATGAAAAGGTTGAGGAGATATGAAGTACCACCTCTCTTGCGGCGCCGTGTAGGCATCGGGGGTACGATGGCTGTTGGTGGCGTTGAAGCATATCTGCGATGGTAGATGGGTGCAATGGGGGATAAGTCCCGTTGCGGTGGAAGAGAAGGTCGTGTGAGCGGCCCCGGCAAACAGGACGACAGCGCCGATGAAGCGAGAGGATGTGATGCAAGGCTCTTGGTCTGTCGCCGTGGATGAGAAACGTCCATCTCTAGCAGTGGACGACGCGGTCTTTGTAGGTGCTCCGGCATGGTGGAGGACAGTGGCAATGGATGTGGTGGAGGACAGCGGCGATGGATGGGGTGGAGGACGGCGGCGATGGATGGGGTGGCGCACGGAGGCTGGTGTGGGGATGGTGTTCTAGTGCGGACGGTGTATGAATGGAAAAATGGAGGGAGAGGTACGGGGAACCATGTTTTTGGGACGCGCCTGTCTGAAATATGGGAAAGTTACGAACTTAGCCCCCGTTTAAAATTTGGACGTCTCGTTGGTTGGGGATACGAGGTAATCTTGCATCTCACCAATATTTGCCCAGAGCGATTTCGGGCGAGGGGAGGGTGGTTGGCGCCCATGGTTGGCGCCCACGGTGTATGAACGGGGCTGACAGGTAGGGCGGTTGTGTCACGTCTGAGTGAAGTTACAAACCTACCCCTATTGAAAATATTTGCCTACATCGATTTAGGCCGAGTCAAGTTTGTTTTGCCGCCCACCGTGTATGAATGGGGAAATGGAGGAGAAACAAAGGTCTTTCGGATGAGCTTGAATCAAATGTGTTTTGCCGCCCATGTTTGGAGCCCACCGTGTCGGAATGGGCTCAGAGGCGGTCGTGTCACGTCTAATTGAAGTTACTAACCTACCCCTATTTAGAGCAGTAGAAATCGGGCCGATGGATTATCCGTGTAATGGGTAGACAGTAATTTCCATCTCCCAAACACTTGGCTTCGGGCAGCCGACGTGGGAGTGGACATTTTGCCGCTTCTTTCAAATTTTGGGACAATAAGCATCCACGTTTACCCTGGAAACTAAATTCGAATCCATTTTGTATTTCTATACGAATCTTTATAAATCATTCTATGTGTTTTTATATATCTTCAAAATGACGAAAAAGATGTATTCCACTGTCATATATGGATATGGTTTACAAATGCCAATACTCAAATTCAGAAGCTAGAATCCAGTTTAAGGTGAATTCGAATATTTGGAACACTTCATGTCCAACTCAAATGTCACACGCAGCATAATGTGTACTCCCATTTAGATATGTACACAAGCAATGTATCAAGATTCAAATACCGAGTCAATCAACCAAGAATGTACATAACTAACAGACATGTAAACACTTATAGAGTATATGGATCAATAATATCAACTAACATACATAAGCCATGCCACTATACTTTTTTTGCTACAATAGCATCCTTTTTTTAGCCGAGCTACTACAACATCTTGGCCCTTTCCGATGCGTGCCACTTATGGTCCATTTATACTACTATTATTGCTGAATGCACATTCAGTCTGATTGGCATATTTGTAGGTCCGGCACAACAATCAAAATGAAATGTCTCCGAGTCTTATCAATTAATACAGACTTGTGCTCAAATAAAATTACAAACCAAAAAACAGAAAACAAAAAACAATTATTACATGATCTCTAAAACAAATGGTTTGATTGATTACATGAACAAACAACACAAAGGTTATTCAACGATGGAAAGAACATTTCACCTATGATTTACTGATACGTCTCCAATGTATCTATAATTTTTGATTGTTCCATGCTATATTATACCCCGGTTTTGGACATTATTGGGCTTTATTATACACTTTTATATTATTTTTACGACTAACCTATTAACCGGAGGCCCAACCCAGAATTTCTGTTTTTTTCCTATTTTAGGGTTTCGCAGAAAAAGAATATCAAACGGAGTCCAAACGGAATGAAACCTTCGGGAACGTGATTTTTTGAACGAACATGATCCAGAGGACTTGGACCCTACGTCAAGCAATCAACGAGGAAGGCACGAGGTAGGGGGGCGCGCCTACCCCCCAGGCACGCCCTCCACCTTCATGGGGCCCATGTTGCTCCACCGAAGCACTCCTTCCTCCTATATATACCTACGTACCCCAAACTACCAGATACAGAGCCAAAACCCTAATTCCACCGCCATAACTTTCTGTATCCATGAGATCCCATCTTGGGGCCTTTTCCGGAGCTCCACCGGAGGGGGTATCGGTCATGGAGGGCTTCTACGTCAACACCATAGCCTCTCCGATGAAGTGTGAGTAGTTTACTTCAGACCTACGGGTCCATAGTTATTAGCTAGATGGCTTCTTCTCTCTTTTTGGATCTCAATACAAAGTTCTCCCCCTCTCTTGTGGAGATCTATTTGATGTAATCTTCTTTTGCGGTGTGTTTGTTGAGATCGATGAATTGTGGGTTTATGATCAAGTTTATCTATGAACAATATTTGAATATTCTCTGAATTCTTTTATGTATGATTGGTTATCTTTGCAAGTCTCTTCGAATTATCAGTTTGGTTTGGCCTACTAGATTGATCTTTCTTGCAATGGGAGAAGTGCTTAGCTTTGGGTTCAATCTTGCGGTGTCCTTTCCCAGTGACAGTAGGGGCAAGAAGGCACGTATTGTATTGTTGCCATCGAGGATAACAAGATGGGGTTTATATCATATTGCATGAGTTTATCCCTCTACATCATACCATCTTGCTTAAAGCGTTACTCTGTTCTCTTGAACTTAATACTCTAGATGCATGCCGGATAGCGGTCGATGAGTGGAGTAATAGTAGTAGATGCAGGCAGGAGTCAGTCTACTTGTCTCGGACGTGATGCCTATATACATGATCATACCTAGATATTCTCATAACTATGCTCAATTCTGTCAATTGCTCAACAGTAATTTGTTCACCCACCGTAATACTTATGCTCTCGAGAGAAGCCTCTTGTGAAACCTATGCCCCCGGGTCTATTTTCCATCATATTAATCTTTCAATACTTAGTTATTTCCTTTGCCATTTATTTTACTTGCATCTTTATTTCTCTTTATCATAAAAATACTAAAAATATTATCTTTTCATATCTATCAGATCTCACTCTCATAGGTGACCGTGAAGGGATTGACAACCCCTTTATCGCGTTGGTTGCGAGGAGTTTATTTGTTTGTGTAGGTGCGAGGGGCTCGTGCGTGGCCTCCTACTAGATTGATACCTTGGTTCTAAAAAACTGAGGGAAATACTTACACTTCTCTACTGCATCACCCTTTCCTCTTCAAGGAAAAACCAACGCAGTGCTCAAGAGGTAGCAAGAAGGATTTCTGGCGCCGTTGCCAGGGAGTTGATAACCCACAAGTATAGGGGATTGCAACAGTTTTCGAGGGTAGAGTATTCAACCCAAATTTATTGATTCAACACAAGAGGAGCCAAAGAATATTCTCAAGTATTAGCAGCTGAGTTGTCAATTCAACCACACCTGGAAACTTAATATCTGCAGCAAAGTATTTAGTAGCAAAGTAATATGATAGTAGTGGTAACGGTAGCAAAAGTAACGGTAGAAAAAGTAATGTTTTTGGTATTTTGTAGTGATGATAACAATAGCAACGGAAAAGTAAATAAGCGAAGAACAATATATGGAAAGCTCGTAGGCAATGGATCGGTGATAGAGAATTATGCCGGATGCGGTTCATCATGTAACAGTCATAACCTAGGGTGACACAGAACTAGCTCCAATTCATCAATGTAATGTAGGCATGTATTCCGAATATAGTCATATGTGCTTATGGAAAAGAACTTGCATGACATCTTTTGTCCTACCCTCCCGTGGCAGCGGGGTCCTAGCGGAAACTAAGGGATATTAAGAACTCCTTTTAATAGAGTACCAGACCAAAGCATTAACACATAGTGAATACATGAACTCCTCAAACTACGGTCATCACCGGGAGTGGTCCCGATTATTGTCACTTCGGGGTTGCCGGATCATAACACATAGTAGGTGACTATAGACTTGCAAGATAGGATCAAGAACTCTTATATATTGATGAAAACATAATAGGTTCAGATCTGAAATCATGGCACTCGGGCCCTAGTGACAAGCATTAAGCATTGCAAAGTCATAGCAACATCAATCTCAGAACATAGTGGATACTAGGGATCAAACGCTAACAAAACTAACTCGATTACATGATAAATCTCATCCAACCCATCACTGTCCAGCAAGCCTACGATGGAATTACTCACGCACGGCGGTGAGCATCATGAAATTGGTGATGGAGGATGGTTGATGATGACGATGGCGATGGATTCTCCTCTCCGGAGCCCCGAACGGACTCCAGATCAGCCCTCCCGAGAGGTTTTAGGGCTTGGTTGTGACGCCCGGGTAATCAAGCTACAGTAAACCTCTGTTAATGATGCCACATCACCACGATTACTATTGCTAAACTCACATTGGTTCAAAACTGATTCAAATTCCAATTCAAAATCAAGTCAAACAATAAAGGTTTTCAAATATTAAAACTAAAATGTTCGCGAAGTGCCAAATAATTCATAAGTACTATTGGTGGGTAAACCAAGTCTTTATAATAAATTTAAATGAACTAAACTAAATAAACCAGTAGCAAAAACAATTAGATAAATGCCTTTTATTAATTATAAAATATTAAACCATTTTATTTGAGGTTAAACTTTTTGTGTCAGTGGTATAATTAGTAAAACTAAATTAGGTACTACTAAAATATTTTACAAAACTAAAATAGATTGAAGAATGAAATAAAACAGAAAAGAATTATAAAAACAGAAAGCAAAAGAAAAACAAAGAAAAGCCCACTGGCCCAACTGGGCTTTAGCCCAGTCGACCGGCCCACCGACGCCGGCCCACCCCACTCCCCTTATCCCCCTCACCGAAACCCTAGCCCGATCCCACTCCCCACTTCCCCCCACGATCCCCATCTCTCTCTCGTCTCCCTCCAGCGCCGTCATAGGAGAGGGCGCTCGATCCCCGTCGCTCTCCCCATTCGCCCCGACCCCCCTTCTCTCGGTCCCTCACCAGATCTGGAGCGTGCCCGCGCCCGAGGACCACCACCTCCGCTCGCAACTCCTCTCTTTGTCCTCGCACCGTCGTCCTCGCCCAGGACCTGTCGCCTCGCGCCTCCACTCCTCCGACGCCCGTCCCCGCTGTCCCGGACCGCTCCCCTGCACCTCGGCTGCCCCGCACCGTCCTCTGCTCGTCGGAGAGCCATGGCGCCGCCGGCGACCCTGCCGCCACCTCCCCGAGCCCGCTGCCATGCCCCTCCCGCTCCTATGTGAGCCACTGCCTCCCTCTTCCTCCCTCTTCTCCTCTATGCGCGCGCGCCGCCGTCATCGTGCTCGCCCGCTGCATCCCGTGGCCGCCGTCGCGCCGCACTTGCGCGCCGCGCCACCCGCGACTTGCGCCTCGCCCCCCAGCGTGCGTCGTCGCCCTGGGCGCGTCCTGCCCCGCGTCGCTGCACCCACGGGCTCCCCTGCCCGCACTCCACGGCCGCCATGCGCTCGCGCGCTCACTACCGCCGGCCCTTGCTCGCCCGCTGCCGGTGTTCGCCCCGCGGTGCCCCATCGGCCTGCGCCCGGGCTCGCCTAGTTGGCGCCCGCGTGCCCGCACGCTCACGGGGCTTCGCCCCAGCTACCGTGCCCGTTAGCCCGCTGGACCCCTATGGGCCAATGACAAGGGGGCCCGCCCCAGAATGATTAATAAAAAAAGAAAAAGAAGTTAAAAATAAATAAAAATAAATAAATAATTAGTAAATAAAAATGTTAACTAATTAATTAACTAACTAACTAAATTAATTAAGTTAATTAATCCTGTTTAACTAAACTAATTAAATGGGTTAACCTAATCTAGTAATCAAGCTAATTAACACTAATTAGTTAGTCTGAGCCTATGACGAATGGGACCCACACGTCAAATTGACCTAGTCCACCTTTGACCCTGCTGACTTCATGATGACATCACGCTGACATCATAATAGCTTTTTCTAACTAAATTAATAAGATAATTCCAATAGTGATTAAATCTTTATAAATTAATATAAAACAAACTGTAGCTCGGATGGAAAAACTTTGTACATGAAAGTTGCTCAGAACGACGAGACGAATCCGGATACGCAACCCGTTTGTCCGCCACGCATCGCTAGCATAGCAAACACGCAACTTTCCCCCTCCAGTTCATTTGTCCGAAAATGCAAAACACCGGGAATACTTTCCCGGATGTTTTCCCCCTTCACCGGTACCACCTCGTACCGCGTTAGGGCACACCTAGCATCATGCTTTGTCATGTCATGCATCGTCATGCATTTGTTTGCATTATATTTATTGTTTCTTCCCCCTCTTCTCTCGCTAGACACCGACACCGACGCCCCTGCTACCTAGTACGACTACGGTGTTGACGACCCTTCTCTCTTGCCAGAGCAACCAGGCAAGCCCCCCCCCTTTGATCACCAGATATCGCCTACTCTCCTCTATACTGCTTGCATTAGAGTAGTGTAGCATGTTCCTGCTTTTCGTTAATCCTATTCGGATGCATAGGCTGTCATTGTTGCTACAACTATTGATACCTTACCTGCAATCCTAAATGCTTAGTATAGGATGCTAGATTATCATCAGTGGCCCTACACTCTTGTCCGTCTGCCATGCTATACTACTGGGCCGTGATCACGGGCATATGCTATATACTTTATACTGTTACATTACTTATGATACTGTTTGGAGTTGGGGGCTAAAGGGGCAGGTGGCTCCATCCAGGTAGTGGTGGGCCTGGGTTCCCGACGGCCCCCGACTGTTACTTTGTGGTGGAGCGACAGGGCAGGTTGAGACCATCTAGGAGAGAGGTGGGCCTGGCCTTGGTCGACGTTGGTGGATACTTAACACGTTTAACGAGATCTTGGTATTTGATCTAAGTCTAGCTACTGGCCTATACACACTAACCATCTACGCGGGGACAGTTATGGGCACTCGACGTCGTGGTATCAGCCAAAGCCTTCGTGACGTCAGCGACTAAGCGGCGCGCGCCGGATTGGACCGTAAGCCTGCTCTTGTATTAAGGGGGCTAGTTCTGCTTCCAGCCGCCCTCGCAACGTGCGGGTGTGCAATGGGCGATGGGCCCAGACCCCTGCGCCATAGGATTTAGACCAGTGTGGTGACCTCTCTGTTGTGCCTAGGTAGGGATGCGACGTGTTGATCTTCCAAGGCCAGGCATGACCTAGGAAAGTGTGTCCGGCCAAATGGGATCGAGCGTGTTGGGTTATGTGGTGCACCCCTGTAGGGAAGTTAATCTATTCGAATAGCCGTGATCTTCAGTAACAGGACGACTTGGAGTTGTACCTTGACCTTATGATAACTAGAACCGTATACTTAATAAAACACACCCTTCCAAGTGCCAGATACAACCAGTGATCGCTTTCTCACAGGGCGACGAGGGGAGGATCATCAGTTAGGATTATGCTACACGATGCTACTTGGTGAACTTACCATCTACTCTCTTCTCCTGCTGCAAGATGGAGGTTACTATAAGCGTAGTCTTCGATAGGACTAGCTATCCCCCTCTTATTCCGGCATTCTGCAGTTCAGTCCACATATGATACCCTTATTCCATTTGATACCAATGCATACATATGTAGTGTATCTCCTTGCTTGCGAGTACTTTGGATGAGTACTCACGGTTGCTTTATTCCCTCTTTTCCCCTTCCTATACCCATTTGCTGCGACCAGACGTTGGAGTCCAGGAGCCAGGCGACACCATCGACGACGACTACTACTACTCGGGAGGTGCCTACTACTACGTGCATCCCGCCGACGACGACCAGGAGTAGTTTAGGAGGATCCCAGGCAAGAGGCCTGCGCCTCTTTCGATCTGTATCTTAGTTTGTGCTAGTCTTCTTAAGGCAAACTTGTTTAACTTATGTCTGTACTCAGATATTGTTGCTTCCGCTGACTCGTCTATGATCGAGCTCTTGTATTCGAGCCCTCAAGGCCCCTGGCTTGTAATATGATGCTTGTATGACTTATTTTTATTTGTAGAGTTGTGTTGTGATATCTTCCCGTGAGTCCCTGATCTTGATCGTACATGTTTGCGTGTATGATTAGTGTACGGTCAAATCGGGGGCGTCACAAGTTGGTATCAGAGCCGACTGCCTGTAGGAATCCCCCTTCCACACTCCTTGGTCGGAGTCGAGTCTAGACATTGCAAAACTTTTTACTAACATGGTTGTGTACCTTACGGGCCCACGTCGCCATTTGGGTGGTATTAGGATCTTTTACTCCTCGATCCTTACTCTGGGACTCTGAACTCTCTTCTATTCGGGTTAAATGAATTTTGCTAAATCTAACATTAGGATCTCGTTATCACTTTCTCCCAGAGAGCCCTTCATTACAGATGATCGACTGCTTCAATAGAAGAGTCTGATAATACTCTCTGATGTTCTCCCAAAACTTTGTGCCATTGCTTTTGCAATTCCCTACCACCGAAAAATCCCTATGGATAAATACTTACACCTGTCGTTCTTACTTTTATTCCCAGTTGGTCTTGTTATTACAAGATACCCCAAAATACTCGTCGTTGTTTCGATAATCCTTTAAGCTTACTGCCTTGCTGTTCTTTGTCACCTGAATACCCCTATGGATAATTCTCGCACTTATCGAGTATCCGCTCATCCCCCAGTTGTTCACGTGTTTCACAATGGTCTTCGAAATACTCTTCGATCCTCCAAAAATCCTTAGTAACTTATCGCTCTACAATACTTGTCTGCTTGCATTATGGATGCTTTCCATATGTCTGGCAATATTCGTCAGTATCCTTACACACCGACATTTTGATCCTATTGATTCAACATGAGTGCGAATGCACGCAATCATCAGTTGATCCTTTCAAATTATCTTTCTGGCTCAGACGTCATTTTTGAACATGAGCTTGTTCTCGACCAATCTGTTTGCCGTCAATTGTACCCTTAGGTCTATTGAACTTATCCACCCTTGATTAGAGCGTCTGCTTCTGATCCTTCTATTTGGAAATCATAATTCCTTTGATATCTAAGCATTGAATCATTCAGGTGTTCTATAATCTAATGCCCTTGCATCCTTTCTTCAACTGATTGTGTGCCGATGCTCACATCAGCTCCGCTATGGACCGTCAGATCCTTTATTGGATTATTATTCGACAGTGTCCTCCTTATTCAATAACCTCGTGAGCCTTTCCTCTGATACATAATGCTTTTGGTAAATTGTATCCTCTGTTTTCTCAACCATGCTCTGTTTTCGAGCTGGTGGTATTTATGATTGAAGTTTTTGGTATATGTTCCTAAGATGCCCTGATGGGTTGAACCTACACCTTCCCTAATCCGTGTGAACCCGAAAGATTTCACGGGTCATACTTATCTGGTACTACACCAGGTAAAACTTTCAATAACTAATGCCATTTCGAAAAGAAACGAGAAGTGAATGATAGGTTATGCATTGAAGAAGTGGGAGTCGACCTTGAGCCTTTGCGTTCATGCCCATGGACCCGTTGTGGAACTTTTCATCAAAGCTTCTTGTAAATGATAATAATCCCCTTGTTATAAGTTCGTCCTATATCTATGTTTGGTCCTTTGCAATCATGGTTCCGACCATATTTTCTCCTTAATACCATTTCTCGGACAAGTTGAAGTACTTGTCCTGTGCAGATCATTGCACCTGTCCAACCTTTACTTTGATCTACTGTCGAGTATTACACTATGATATCTTGATAATGTCATGGAACTGCATAACTTCTTATGGGTTCTTCATTAACTGTTATTTCTCACCGATTCCAATTTTTTTCTGGGTTCTGGGTTGTCGTCAACTGAGAACACCGATATGTGAACCGATTTTGCATTCCGGTTTGATAACCCTATTAATTTCGTTGCTTATGAGTTTAATAATGCTTCAAGTCATTCCTAGCCTGATCGGCTATACCATTATTGGGCTAATTTTTAACTGTGCTACCTGGTCCTTCTTCACGGAGAACAAATTTCGATAATGAGCTAATCTTACATCTATCTTCATTGTCATATCATTTCTCCTTGAATAGCAAACTTGATTTCGAGTTTGTTTCATACCCATGGTTCTGATAACTTTCGCTTCACCCTTCCTTTTGCTTGATGTCATCGATGATCGATTATATCCTCATGAAACCCCTCGACAAGTGTGTCGTGATCACCATCAACATTTTGACCCCTTCCAGGATATCAATTGAATTCATGATGAGAAGTGCCATCCTCGTCCCATGGTAATTTGAGTTACCATCGACAACATCTTTACCTTCCTTTCATCACTAACTTGTTCATGTTATGGATGCAACTTGCTATCCAGCTCGTATTATATTCTACCTTGAAGTATTACTCCCTTTTTGTCAAGGATGTTGTGAGAATTTCACCACCTCTTGAGAATTCTTGTATCAGTGATACTTCACCATCACCATTCTTTTCTTGGTCCCCGTGTTGTTCCTAACAGGAATACCGACAGATGGACTAGTAATTTTAAAAACTTTTAGCAGCCTTATTGCTTTGAAGTTAATGGTCAACATTTCATTCTTAGACCATTGGTTATCGAATCGCCATTCTGACATTGTTTATGCTACCTAAGTCCGTATTTCGGGTGCACCATCAACCAATGTTTAATCGTGTATGTTTTCCTCGAGCATACATCATTATATCATTTGATCTGACAAAAATTTATCTCCTTGTTCACATAATTGTGGAAATCCATCTTTTGGAAATCTCGATGAATTGTCGCTGAGTTCATCAACCACCTCCTCATTCTCTCCTTGATTTAATAATGAACTCATGATTTGGAACTTGCTTCCATAGTTCATTTACCGAGAATCTTACGATGTCTTCTCATCAATTTGTGTCACACCTTTTTCTTCTCAGGCATCCTGAGTCTGAGGTATCCTGACACCGATCAGATCTGAATCTCGGTCAGATATGATGGTTGGGACGTGTTTCCAAGAGTTATAACACTGGTCTTTATATGACCCGGTAAGGTAATGTCATGAAATTTCTCTCCTCTTATCTAAAGGGTTTTCTACTTTATATCCTGTCTTGGATATCATCCTCTACTTGGCTTTGGAAAGGATATACCCCTGATATACGTGTTTAAGAACATTTTCCTTTCCATTGCCTGTTTAACCTGGTAATCACCTTTCCTTTCCTTTGGTTTGCTTAACCCTTCTTGTGATCTATATTATATAAGCAATAGCAATCTTCTGCTTATGTAAAACACCTTGGTGCACAACCATGTCAGTAAGACCCTGTTTCTACTGTTGATGACATTTCGGTAGCCACCAACAGACGGGAACTTTGCCTATTGGTCCGCCTCGTTCAACGAGTGGGAAAATGGTTCTCTTCATCCCTCGCCCTTGGTATCAACGTTGTTGCCGGCATAATCAACATGCTACCCTCTGACATGCCTTACTTACATGATCGTGCAAGGCGCCACCGCCCTTCCTACTTTTAACCGACATGGTGGGCCCATAACCCACAGTTCTACAGGATCGAAACTTGACTCTCCTATACACCCTGTTGCCAAAGTTATTCCTAGAGCTTGACTTCATTTGTAGTTCACGGGCCACCTGCCTATTGATCTATTCTGGTATCAGACGCAATACTTATTCCCATTGCTCTGAATCCCTTTCACACTTTGTTTCAGGCACCGAATGATTGCCTACCCGCTCAAAACTTCTCATGATACCTTCTTACTTTTCTCTCGATATTTTCGTAAGTTTCAATTCGAGAGTTACTTCCGCCACCTTCCTTGATGTTATCGACCAGATAGTCTACCTTGTAGAGGTCAGTTCTCCCGGAATGTCCACCCTTTATTCTTTCATAAGTACGATGGAGTCCTGTAGAAAGGACACCGACTTCATCATGATGACCTGAAGCAGAGAAACGAAGATATCAACGTAATGGATCGACCTCTTCGAGAAGAGCAACCAAGACCGAGAAGATCCGTTAGCATTTCACAACCACACATTTCCCCCTTACAACACCTCTTAAAATCTCGGGATGAGATTTCTTGTAGTGGAGGAGAATTGTGATGCCCGGGTAATCAAGCTACAGTAAACCTCTGTTAATGATGCCACATCACCACGATTACTATTGCTAAACTCATGTTGGTTCGAAACCGATTCAAATTCCAATTCAAAATCAAGTCAAACAATAAAGGTTTTCAAATATTAAAACTAAAATGTTCGCGAAGTGCCAAATAATTCATAAGTACTATTGGTGGGTAAACCAAGTCTTTATATTAAATTTAAATGAACTAAACTAAATAAAACAGTAGCAAAAATAATTAGATAAATGCCTTTTATTAATTATAAAATATTAAACCATTTTATTTGAGGTTAAACTTTTTGTGTCAGTGGTATAATTAGTAAAACTAAATTAGGTACTACTAAAATATTTTACAAAACTAAAATAGATTGAAGAATGAAATAAAACAGAAAAGAAATATAAAAACAGAAAGCAAAAGACAAACAAAGAAAAGCCCCCTGGCCCAACTGGGCTTTAGCCCAGTCGACCGGCCCACCGACGCCGGCCCACCCCACTCCCCTTATCCCCCTCACCGAAACCCTAGCCCGATCCTACTCCCCACTTCCCCCCCATGATCCCCATCTCTCTCTCTCGTCTCCCTCCAGCGCCGTCACAGGAGAGGGCGCTCGATCCCCGTCGCTCTCCCCATTCGCCCCGACCCCCCTTCTCTCAGTCCCTCACCAGATCTGGAGCATGCCCGCGCCCGAGGACCGCCACCTCCGCTCGCAACTCCTCTCTTTGTCCTTGCGCCGTCGTCCTCGCCCAGGACCTGTCGCCTCGCGCCTCCACTCCTCGACGCCCGTCCCCGCTGTCCCGGACCGTTCCCCTGCACCTCGGCTGCCCCGCACCGTCCTTTGCTCGTCGGAGAGCCATGGCGCCGCCGGCGACCCTGCCGCCACCTCCCCGAGCCCGCTGCCATGCCCCTCCCGCTCCTATGTGAGCCACTGCCTCCCTCTTCCTCCCTCTCCTCCTCTATGCGCGCGCGCCGCCGTCATCGTGCTCGCCCGCTGCATCCCGTGGCCACCGTCGCGCCGCACTTGCGCGCCGCGCCACCTGCGACTTGCGCCTCGCCCCCCAGCGCGCGTCGTCGCCCTGGGCGCCTCCTGCCCGGCGTCGCTGCACCCATGGGCTCCCCTGCCCGCACTCTGCGGCCGCCATGCGCTCGCGCGCTCACTACCGCCGGCCCTTGCTCGCCCGCTGCCGGTGTTCGCCCTGCGGTGCCCCATCAGTCTGCGCCCGGGCTCGCCTAGTTGGCACCCGCGCGCCCGCAAGCTCACGGGGCTTCGCCCCAGCTACCGTGCCCGTTAGCCCGCTAGACCCCTATGGGCCAATGACAAGGGGGCCCGCCCTAGAACGATTTATAAAAAAGAAAAAGAAGTTAAAAATAAATAAAAATAAATAAATAATAAGTAAATAAAAATGTTAACTAATTAATTAACTAACTAAATTAATTAAGTTAATTGATCCTGTTTAACTAAACTAATTAAATGGGTTAACCTAATCTAGTAATCAAGCTAATAAACACTGATTAGTTAGTCTGAGCCTATGATGAATGGGACCCACACGTCATATTGACCTAGTCCACCTTTGACCCTGTTGACTTCATGATGACATCACGCTGACATCATAACAGCTTTTTCTAACTAAATTAATAAGATAATTCCAATAGTGATTAAATCTTCATAAATTAATATAAAATAAACCATACCTCGGATGGAAAAACTTTGTACATGAAAGTTGCTCAGAACAACGAGACAAATTCGGATACGCAGCCCGTTCGTCCGCCACACATCCCTTGCATAGCAAATACGCAACTTTCCCCCTCCGGTTCATCTATCCGAAAACGCAAAACACCGGGAATACTTTCCCGGATGTTTTCCCCCTTCACCGGTACCACCTCGTACCGCGTTAGGGCACACCTAGCATCACGCTTTGTCATGTCATGCATCATCATGCATTTGTTTGTATTATATTTATTGTTTCTTCCCCCTCTTCTCTCGCTAGACACCGACACCGACGCCGCTACTACCCAGTACGACTACGGTGTTGACGACCCTTCTCTCTTGCCAGAGCAACCAGGCAAGCCCCCCTTTGATCACTAGATATCGCCTACTCTCCTCTATACTGCTTGCATTAGAGTAGTGTAGCATGTTCCTTCTTTCCGTTAATCCTATCCAGATGCATAGCCTGTCATTGTTGCTACAACTGTTGATACCTTACCTGCAATCCTAAATGCTTAGTATAGGATGCTAGATTATCATCAGTGGCCCTACACTCTTGTCCGTCTGCCATGCTATACTACTGGGCCGTGATCACGGGCATATGCTATATAATTTATACTGTTACATTACTTATGATACTATTTGGAGTTGGGGGCTGAAGGGGCAGGTGGCTCCATCCAGGTAGTGGTGGGCCTGGGTTCCCGACGGCCCCCGACTGTTACTTTGTGGCAGAGCGACAGGGCAGGTTGAGACCATCTAGGAGAGAGGTGGGCCTGGCCCTGGTCGGTGTTCGTGGATACTTAACACGTTTAACGAGATCTTGGTATTTGATCTAAGTCTGGCTACTGGCCTATACGCACTAACCATCTACACGGGGACAGTTATGGGCACTCGACGTCGTGGTATCAGCCGAAGCCTTTGTAACGTCAGCGACTGAGCGGCACGCGCCGTATTGGACCATAAGCCTGCTCTTGTATTAAGGGGGCTAGTTCTGCTTCCGGCCGCCCTCGCAACATGCAGGTGTGCAATGGGCGATGGGCCCAGACCCCTGCGCGATAGGATGTAGACCAGCGTGCTGACCTCTTTGTTGTGCCTAGGTAGGGCTGCGACGTGTTGATCTTCCGAGGCCGGGCATGACCCAGGAAAGTGTGTCCGACCAAATGGGATCGAGCGTGTTGGGTTATGTGGTGCACCCCTGCAGGGAAGTTAATCTATTCGAATAGCCGTGATCTTCGGTAACAGGACGACTTGGAGTTGTACCTTGACCTTATGACAACTAGAACCGGATACTTAATAAAACACACCCTTCCAAGTGCCAGATACAACCGATGATCGCTTTCTCACAGGGCGACGAGGGGAGGATCATCGGTTAGGATTATGCTACACGATGCAACTTGGTGAACTTACCATCTACTCTCTTCTCCTGCTGCAAGATGGAGGTTACCAGAAGCGTAGTCTTTGATAGGACTAGCTATCCCCCTCTTATTCCGGCATTCTGCAGTTCAGTCCACATATGATCCCCTTATTCCATTTGATACCAATGCATACATATGTAGTGTAGCTCCTTGCTTGCGAGTACTTTGGATGAGTACTCACGGTTGCTTTGTTCCCCCTTTTCCCCCTTCCTATACCCATTTGCTGCGACCAGACGTTGGAGTCCAGGAACCAGACGACACCGTCGACTACTACTACTACTACTACTCGGGAGGTGCCTACTACTACGTGCAGCCCGCTGACGACGACCAGGAGTAGTTTAGGAGGATCCCAGGCAGGAG
Organism: Triticum aestivum; assembly: GCF_018294505.1. Lineage (NCBI taxonomy): Eukaryota > Viridiplantae > Streptophyta > Magnoliopsida > Poales > Poaceae > Triticum > Triticum aestivum. The sequence goes on from NC_057794.1 coordinate 307,908,470, forward strand.
GCCTGCGCCTCTTTCGATCTGTATCTCAGTTTGTGCTAGCCTTCTTAAGGCAAACTTGTTTAACTTATGTCTGTACTCAGATATTGTTGCTTCCGCTGACTCGTCTATGATCGAGCTCTTGTATTCGAGCCCTCGAGGCCCCTGGCTTGTAATATGATGCTTGTATGACTTATTTTTATTTGTAGAGTTGTGTTGTGATATCTTCCCATGAGTCCCTGATCTTGATCGTACACGTTTGCGTGTATGATTAGTGTACGGTCAAATCGGGGGCGTCACATTGGCGGCGGCTCCGCATCGTAAAACACGATGAATTCTTCTCCTATATTTTTTCTCCGTGAAAGTGAATATATAGAGTTGGAGTTGAGGTCGGAGGAGCTCTAGTGGGCCCACGAGGTAGGGGGGCGCGCCCAGGGTGGGCAGGCGCGGCCCCTACCCTCGTGGCTAGGGTGTGGGCCCCTTGGTCTTGATCTTTTGCCAGTATTTTTTATTATTTTCAAAAATACGCTCCTTGGAGTTTCAGGTCATTCCGAGAACTTTTGTTTCTGCACATAAATAACACCATGGCAATTCTGCTGAAAACAACGTCAGTCCGGGGTAGTTCCATTCAAATCATGCAAATTAGAGTCCAAAACAAGGGCAAAAGTGTTTGGAAAAGTAGATACGATGGAGACGAATCAACTCCCCCAAGCTTAGACCTTTGCTTGTCCTCAAGCAATTCAGTTGACAAACTGAAAGTGATAAAGAAAAACTTTTACAAACTCTGTTTGCTCTTGTTGTTGTAAATATGAAAAGCCAGCATTCAAGTTTTCAGCAAAGATTATGAACTAACCATATTCACAATAACTCTCGGGTCTCATGTTTACTCATATCAATGGCATAATCAACTAGCGAGCAACAATAATAAATCTCGGATGACAACACTTTCTCAAAACAATCATAATATGATATTACAAGATGGTATCTCGCTAGCCCTTTCTGAGACCGCAGAACATAAATGCAGAGCACCTTTAAAGATCAAGGACTGACTAGACATTGTAATTCATGGTAAAAGAGATCCAGTCAAGTCATACTCAGTATAAACTAACAGTAATGAATGCAAATGACAGCGGTGCTCTCCAACTGGTGCTTTTTTAATAAGAGGATGATGACTCAACATAAAAGTAAATAGATAGGCCCTTCGCAGAGGGAAGCAGGGATTTGCAAAGGTGTCGGAGCTCGGTTTTGAAATAAAGATGAATAATATTTTGAGCGGTATACTTTCATTGTCAACATAACAACCAAGAGATGGCGATATCTTCCATGCTACACACATTATAGGCGGTTCCCAAACGGAATGGTAAAGTTTATACTCCCCCTCCACCAACAAGCATCAATCCATGGCTTGCTCGAAACAACGAGTGCCTCTAACTAACAAGAGTCTCAGGGGGAGTTTTGTTTGCAATTATTTTGATTTAATTTGCATAAAGCATAGGACTGTGCATCCCGGTGACCAGACATTTTCTCGTGAGTGAGGAGCGGAGTCCACTCCTCTTGAGAATAACCTGCCTAACAGGGAAGATACGGACAACCCTAGTTGATACATGAGCTATTCGAGCATACAAAACAGAATGTTTATTTGAAGGTTTAGAGTTTGGCACATACAAATTTACTTGGAACGACAGGTAGATACCGTATATAGGTAGGTATGGTGGACTCATATGAAATAACTTTGGGGTTTATGGGATTGGATGCATAAGCAGTATTCCCGCTTAGTACATGTGAAGGCTAGCAAAAGACTGGGAAACGACCAGCTAGAGAACGACAACAGTCAAGAACATGCATTAAAATTAATCAACACCGAATGCAAGCTATAACATCCCAAATTTTCAAATTGGAATGTTATACATTAGAGCATCATTGCATATCATGTTTTATTGCATTTTGGTTGATCCTAGAAATTTCACGCAACTCAAGGACCTACGGAGAGAGTTGGGGATTTCGTTATTTTCATATTCTGGTTTTTCTCGAATTAGGAAAAGAGGATCATTTCATTTTAATGATTTTTCTCTCAAATATTTCTTTTATTAATAATAAAAGAGAGAGGATAAATGACTTCCTCAAAATAAAGAAATATCAGAGATTTAATATTAAAATCAAATAAGATTTTTATTCGGAGTTTTGTCGCTATTTTATTTGAATTAGGAAAAAGGTGCATTTTTTAAATTGCATTTTAGGCCCAAATAAATGTTCACCTTGTCCGGCTTATTTTTAGAGGACGGGGAAGATTTATTTCGGGATTTTTGGAGTCCATTTAGTATTTCTTTTCTTTCTTTTTCTGCCTGTCAAAATTATTTTAAAAAAAGTCAACCGACTTAGGGCCGTATTCGGCCAGGACTTCTCAAGCCAGGCCTCTTATAAGCCGCCGCCCCGAGGCCCGTTAGACCCAGCCCCGCCCCCAACCCTAGCCGCCGCCGCCCGCGCCGCCTCGCCACCGCTCGCACCGCCGCCCCGCCGGAGCCGCCACCGTCGACCCGCCGCCCCTCGCCATCTCGCGGGAGGTAGCGCCACCGCCGCCGGTTTTCTTCGAAAAACTGTGCGTTTTTTTAGATCCGCGGTTTTTATTATTTATTTAGATCAGTTTATTTTTTCCGGTTTAGTTATTTAGAGGATGTTTGTCCGTACGTTCGTTTTAACGAATGGTTTTCGCTCGTTAGTTACAGATAACGAACGTTCGTTCGTTAGGCTGTTCGTCAGTTTTTCTTTTTATCGGATTTTCCGCGATTATTTTTCGATCGCGATTTCTAATCTGATTTTCGTTCTAGTATAACTTTTCGCTTGTTTATCGGAATCAGGCGATTCAAGCGCCTAGAGTTTCGTCTCGAAACCCTCTTTCCGTTTAATCAACTTAAACAAGTTTTTGCTACTATAAAATTTGACCTAGGTCCAGATTAGTAAACGAAGCTTGTTTCTCTCGCCGTTTGAGTTTTGTTGCATCGTTTGATTTGATTCTTTTTGCCAACCGGAGTTCTTAAGTTGAACTTTCTGGTTCTCTTATTTGAGTTTTACCCATGCTTTTGTTTTATTGCTTATTGTATGCTTGTTTGATTGTGATAGAGTACCCGGAGTGCGAAGCGTGCTACATCGAGTCTCTAGGTTTCGCGGATCATCAGCAAGGCAAGTAACACTTTGATCATACCTCTTACTGCCCAGTTTTCATTGCATTAGATCAACCCTCAAACATTGCATGGTTAGGATCTGAATTAAATTGTGGGGTTTGGGAAGTAGTTGAGGTAGTACCTATTCACCTGTTTATTACCAAACCCTGGGAGTTACTTCTACATTGCTTATATTGCTATGCTATACTAGTAGACGTGGATTGGGTTTGAGTGTTTTCATGACCGATGTGAGCATTGATAAATAATGGTTAACTTAAGGTGGCAACTTTAATACACATCTGGGTGGATTGAGGCACCTGGCGAACCCAGTGATTGCCTGTATTTTTGGAAATCCCGGGGTACCGTGTGATTCTCCTATGGACCGCCACCCAGGCTCAAAGGGATCATAAGATTATTCATAGTGGAAACTTCCGTGTGCAGCCACATGCCATTATGGGCTCTGGCATAGTTGATTAAGTTGTGTGAACTCTTACAGTGGTACACTAGCAGATGTAGGTGATGTAGGTGTACCGGTCTACCCATCTTAAGGTGCTAACACTTATGAAAGACTGTGTCTCGGTCATCCGTTTCTCAAACATCATGCAGTGCGAGAAATCCAACGGAGGAGATCGAGTCTTGTGGGGAAAAGTGCACAAACCTCTGCAGAGTGTACAAACTAATCATGGTTAGCCGTGTCCCTGGTTATGGACATCTTGAGTATCTAGTTCTTGGATTATCATGTGGATCTCATCACTCTTAATATAATTTGATTGGGTTTAATGATGATTACTTTTAGTTGGGATTGAGTTGGGTGAACCTTCTCAATATTTAACAAATACCATGATAGTTAAATAAAATTTATTCCTTTGCAGTAGGGAAAAATTGGCTTTACGCAAAAACATATCAACCATACAGCCTCCACCAGCCATATATGCATATAGTGATAGCTTTACATTGTTCATTATTCTCTAGTGTTACCTTCCCAGCATATTCTATGTGCTGACCTGTTCTCGGGCCGCAACGTATCATGTTGCAGACTTTTCAGACGACGAGTAAGGAGCCTTAGGTCGTTGTCTTTCACTCAGTGATGCCGTTGGAGTTGATGGACTCACTTTATCTTCCAAGCCTTCCGCTGTTATCGTATTAGATGGCCTTAAGCCATATTTATTGTAATAAGTTCTCTTTTGAGACATTCAATGTAATAAGTGTGTGATTGCCACTCTGTTATAAATCCTTCAAGTACTGTGTGTGTCAACATTACCGATCCAGGGATGACACTTATACACACAGGTCAGACCGTTTGAGGTCTGGTCACTACAAAGATGGTATCAGAGCACACGCTGACTATAGGACACGACCACTAAGCTAAAGCCCTAGATCACTATTCTCTTCTCATTTCTAACTCCTCCCCTTTTTCCACTCTTTAGGATGGTGGACGCAAGGAACAAGTTTGCGCAACCGGATGAAGACGCCCCCTTTGGAAGACATTTGAAGGAAGTCACTAGGTACCTAAACATTGGAATACCAAGCTTCACCGGGACCTATAATGCCACTTTACCAGAAGAGGAGCGCTGGATGATTCAAGTTCAAGTTCCAGGAAGGACATTCACACCAGTCACTGAGCCCATAGAGTTTTCTTTCGATGCACCAACCTGGAGTCTAGGAAAGAGTATGGCAGCTCACATAACCATGGGACGCATTGGAGAAGTTTACCACAAGGATATCAAGGATACTATCTACCAGATTTATGGGCGCCGAGATGAGCAATGGGAGATGATTAGAACCAGGAAGGATAGATCCATTGCAGCTTTCATCCAGGAGTTAAACCAGCATATTCGCCGTGAGGAGAACCAGATGTGCGTAGGCATGATAGATCTGAAGAAGGCAATGACCAGGATCACAGAGCTTGAAGAGGAACTCAAGGCTACTCGTGAAGATTATGAGGAGGAAATCGTCGTACTAGTGGAGAGGAATGACGATCTGGAAAGGAAGCTAGGAGTATTCATGGGAGACCCCGCGCCAGGAGGAGAAGACAAAGAACCCAAGGAGATTCGTCCGGAGGACTACATCATCATCGACGACACCGATTCGGACCCCGACGATAGCAATGATGACTATGTTGATGAAGCTGGAGCAAATGTCATGGAGTCTTCGACCAATCAATATTTCTAGTTGACCACCAAAACAGTAGTAGTAGTCTACCATGTAAATAGTGTAATCCAAGCACTTTGTAACGATAGTTCTAGACCGATTGTATGCCTTGCTTGATTGATTGAGTGATATGATTGTGTTTGTCTCATGTGCATATGGGTAGTGTTTTCTCACTAGACCTCATTCTATTCTATTCTCTTCTCTCTAAACCCTCAGATGCCTCCGAGACGTGACCCTGGATTTACCTTTTCACCGGAGCTCACTCAGTTGATCCAGCAGCAGAATACCCTGATGCAGCTGTTAGTTCAGAACCAAGGCAACAACAACAACAACAACAACAACCCACCACCACCACCAGTTGACAACTTAGCCCGTTTTCTGAGCTTGCAGCCGCCGGTGTTTTCCAGTAGCACCGAGCCGATAGTTCTAGATGATTGGCTCCGCAGGATTGGAAGGGAGTTAACCACTATAGGATGCATAGATGCTGAGAAGGTGCGTTTTTCCGCACACCAATTGGATGGACCAGTAGCCTCATGGTGGGAAAATTACACCGTCACTTATCCTATAGCCAGTGTCACATGGGATCAGTTCCAGCAAGCTTTCCGTACTACCCATGTATCAGCAGAAGCTATGGCCATGAAGAAGCGTGAGTTTCGCAACTTACGCCAAGGAGGACGCACTGTTGGCCAGTATGTAGATGAGTTTAGTAAGTTAGCACGTTATGCTCCAGATGATGTTGCTACGGATGCAGCTAAGAAGGAGAAGTTTCTGGAGGGACTGAATGATGAGCTAAGCATGCAGTTGATGGTAGCAAATTTCAATAACTACCAGGAGTTGGTGGATAGAGCTCTCATGCTTGAAGGGAAGCAACAACAGATTGACAACCGCAAGAGGAAGTATGGACAGGGGAAGTATAATTCTGGAGCCCAGCAGAGACCCCGTTTCACCCCGAACTCGGGAGGACTTGTCCATAACCATGGAGGCCACACTCATAATGGAGGAAGTTCGCACAATCATAGTGGCCCCAAGAATGGCAATGGTAATGGAGGAAGTAGCGGACAGAACCGTTCCAACCCGGCAACACCCGCCAAGAAGGATCTAAGCCGCGTTACTTGCTACAAGTGTCAGAAGACCGGACATTACGCCAATGAATGTCCTGAAGCCAAAACTGGAAATGGCAATGGAAGCTCTGGGAAGAAGCCCAACCCTTTCAACTGGGGACAAGTGAACCACGTTAACATGGAGGAGATTGAAGCCCAGCCAGATGCAGTAATTGGTAAGTTTTTGGTTAAGTCTTTTACTGCAGTAGTTCTTTTTGATACTGGTGCATCTCATTCATACATATCGAGGGGATTTGTGGATAAGTACAACCTGCCCACTAGAGTACTTAAGACACCCATGCTAGTAACCTCACCCGGAGCAGAGTATATGGCAAGCCATGGATGTTTTCAGATGCCATTGGCCATAGGTAGGCATGTTTTCCCCTCCGATCTGATAATTTTGGAATCACAAGGTTTGGATGTGATTCTGGGTATGGATTGGCTATCGATGTATGGAGGAAACATCGATTGCGCCAGTAAGGCGATTTTACTCACCACCCCAGAAGGAAGAAGGATCAAGTATGTATCCCGGCATGTGCCGAATAGGACTCAAGTAAATTGCTTATCGGGAGTAGTACATGAGGAAGTACCACTGGTGAAGGAATTTCCAGATGTATTTCCAGAAGAGTTGCCAGGCATGCCACCGGATAAAGACATAGAGTTTTTGATAGAGCTTTTTCCAGGCACAGGGCCAATATCAAAGAGACCGTACAGGATGCCTGTACAGGATTTAGAAGAAATTAAGAAGCAGATTAAGGAGTTACTGGATAAGGGATATATTCGCCCAAGCTCGTCACCTTGGGGATCACCAGTACTTCTAGTAGAAAAGAAGGATGAATCGTTAAGGATGGTTGTTGATTATTGTGGATTAAATGAAGTAACGATCAAGAAGAAGTACCCACTGCCGATGATCAATGTTTTGTTTGATCAGCTGCAAGGAGCTAAGGTGTTTTCCAAGATTGATCTGCGATCAGGTTATCACCAGTTGAAGATTCGAGAGCAGGACATACCTAAGACAACTTTTACCACAAGGTATGGGCTATATGAGTATACCGTTATGTCATTTGGCCTGACAAACGCACCTGCTTACTTTATGAACACGATGAACAAAGTGTTTATGGAGTTTTTGGATAAGTTTATCGTAGTGTTCATTGATGATATTCTGGTCTACTCGAAGAATGAAGAGGAACATAAGGAACATTTGCGTTTGGTACTTGGCAAGCTCAGGGAACATCAGTTATATGCCAAGTTCACCAAGTGTGAGTTTTGGTTGAAGGAAGTTGGATTTCTTGGACATGTTATATCCGGAGAAGGAATAGCAGTAGACCCCAACAAAGTTGTCACCGTGACAAATTGGGAAGTACCCACGATAGTTGGAGAGATCTAGAGTTTTCTTGGGCTCGCAGGATACTACCGGAGGTTCATTGAGAATTTCTCAAAGATTCCAAAGCCCATGACAGAGTTATTAAAGAAGGACACTAAGTTCAATTGGACTAAGGAATGTGAGGCCAGTTTTCAGGAGTTGAAGAGACGCCTGGCTACATTGCTAGTGTTGATCCTGCCAGATCAACGCAAGGATTATGAAGTGTATTGCGATGCTTCTCGTCGAGGACTTGGAGCCGTGCTTATGCAGGAAGGAAGAGTTGTTTCATATGCCTCACGACAACTTAAACCCCACGAGTTAAACTATGCTACGCATGATTTGGAGTTAGTAGCCGTAGTGCATGCGTTGAAGACATGGAGACATTTTCTCATTGGAAACCATTGTGAGGTATACACATATCAGAAGAGTTTGAAGTATATCTTCACACAGAAGGAGTTAAATCTCAGGCAAAGGAGATGGTTGGAACTCATTAAGGATTATGATACAAAATTGCACTATCATCCCAGAAAGGCTAACGTAGTAGCCGATGCATTGAGCCGCAAGAGTCATGTCAATACCCTCATGACCGGAGGATTACCCAGGGTGTTAGCAGAAGACCTTCGTGAGCTATGTTTGGAGATAGTTCCGAGAGGTTATGTAGCATCTCTGGAGATTCAGTCTACTTTGATGGATAAGATCAGAGAAGCGCAAAAGACAGACAAAGAGATCGCCGAAATAAAAGAATGGATGAGCAAAGGAAAAGCCAAGGGATTTTGTGAGGATGAGCACGATACTTTATGGTTTGAGGACCGCGTATATGTGCCAAAAGATTAGGAAGTTGATTCTGCAAGAGGCCCATGATTCACCATATTCGATTCACCCATGAAATACGAAAATGTATCTGGATTTGAAGGACAATTTCTGGTGGACCGGTATGAAGAAGGATATTGCGGAGTATGTAGCAGTTTGTGATGTATGTCAGAGAGTGAAGGCAAAACATCAGAAGCCAGCAGGATTGCTACAGCCATTGCTTATACCCGAATGGAAGTGGGATAAACTAGGCATGGATTTTATCACGGGATTGCCCATGACTCGTTCAGGCTATGACTCGATATGGGTTGTAGTCGATCGATTGACGAAAGTAGCTCATTTCATCCCAGTAAAGACCATTTACACCAGTGCTAACTTGGCAAAGATATATATGACTAGGATCGTATGTTTACATGGAGTTCCGAGGACCATTGTATTAGATAGAGGAACCCATTTTACCTCAAAGTTTTGGAATCAATTGCATGAAACTCTGGGAACCAGACTAGAGTTCAGTACAACTTTTCACCCGCAAACAGATGGACAGATTGAAAGAGTAAATCAGATTCTGGAGGACATGTTGAGAGCTTGTGCGCTCGACTATGGATCTAGTTGGGCCGATAATTTGCCTTATGCAGAGTTCTCTTATAACAATAGTTATCAAGCCAGTCTGAAGATGGCCCCTTTCGAAGCACTGTACGGAAGGAGGTGCAGAACACCATTGTTGTGGGACGAAGTTGGAGACCGACAATTGTTTGGACCAGATTTGATTAAAGAATTTGAAGAGAAGGTTAAGCTGATTCGCGATAGACTCAAGGTAGCCCAATCCAGGCAGAAGAGTTATGTGGATTCGAAACACAAGGAGACAGTCTACGGAGTCGGAGATAGAGTGTCGGGGGACTAATCCACGAGCACCTATGGGACCGACGGACCGAGTCCCTTTCGGTTCGGCGGGGGCGAGGGTCGCACGAAGAGCGGATCGAGGCGAAGCACACGAGCAGTTTACCCAGGTTCAGGCCGCACGGATGCGTAAAACCCTACTCCTACTTTGTGGTTTGTATTGAGTTCTTGCTCGGGAGCGCGGAGTGCTACAGTACACCCCAGCAGCTAACGAGACCGAGCGTGAGTGTTCTCTTCCTCCCCCTCCCACGTTGCGCATGGGCCTCCTTTTATATGCTCAAGGGGTCACCGACAGGTGGCAACGTAGACAAGGGTAAAAATGGAAAGGTGTTGCGGTTGGTACAGCTACCTGCTGCAGTGTATCATACCTAACCCTGACGGCAGGGGACCAGGGCAATAAATGCCCGTCTGCGTCGCCTAAATAGTGCAAAAGGGACTGTCAGGGACGCCACCGCTCGCCACGATGGCAATCTTGTCAGCGCCGCTTGCCACCGCGCACCGCTGGCTGCACAGCCTCCCGCCACGTATGCCTGGAAGGGTCCCAGAGCGACACGTTGGTGGATGTGCTGGAGTGCGGGCACAGAGTGGTGGCTTGCCGCGGCAAGCGCCTTGCCGCGGTCGTTGTCTTGTCGCGTTCGGGAGCTTGTCGCTCACCGGGCCTTGCCGGGACGCATGGCGCGTCGCGGCAAGTTCCTTGAGATGCCTTGGTTGGCCTTCCCGGCAAGCTCCTCTTGCCGGGGTCTTGTCTCCTTGGCTTGGATACTTTGTCCTTGAATGGCTCCAAAGGAACCACGGAGGACCTTGGCGGTCACCCGGCAAGCCTTGCCGCGGGATGCTGCGACTACCCGTGCACAAGTTCGGGATACTAGGGTACCCCTACTCTAGTACACCGACAGGAGCCCCCGGGCCTGGGCCATACACGATGCCGAGCGCTGTTGGGCCAGGCCCAAAACAGGGCACGGGCACGCGTGGCCTGGGTTACGCCGTATCTTTCCCCGCTGAGACACGAAGAACCCAAGAAGCTTGCCGGAGGGGACTCCAAACACACACTTCTCGGGGTTGAGCTTGAGGCTGATCTTGCGCAGATTCGCAAAGGTCTCATCTAAATCTTGAATCAGAGTTGCCTTGTCCTTGCTCTTGACCACTATGTCATCCATGTAGGATTCCACATTTCTGTGTATTTGTGGCTCAAGAGCGAAATGGACTACCCTTGCAAATGTTGAACCAGCATTTTTTAAACCGAAAGGCATCCGTATGAAACAGTACGTGCCACATGGAGTGATGAATGCGGTCTTCTCCTCATCCTCTTCTGCCATGAAGATCTGATGGTATCCTGAGTATGCGTCAAGAAATTAAAGCAAGTCACATCCGACCGTGGAGTCAACAATCTGGTCAATGCGCGGCAAAGGAAATGGGTCTTTGGGACAAGCTTTGTTAACATCGGTAAAGTCGATACAAAGTCTCCATTTCCCGTTCGCCTTGCGCACGACTACAGGATTGGCCAACCATGTAGGATGGAGCACTCCTCTGACAAGGCCTGATGCTTCCAACTTCTTGATCTCTTCTGCGATGAATTCTTGGCGCTCCACTGCTTGCTTCCTGACCTTCTGGTTGACGGGCCGCGCATGAGGACAAACGGCAAGATGGTGCTCAATTACTTTCCTGGGTACACCGGGGATGTCAGACGGTTGCCACGCAAACACGTCGACGTTCGCCCGCAGGAAAGCAATGAGCGCGCTTTCCTATTTAGGGTCGAGAGTGGCACTGATGGTGAAGGTACCACCAGTGCCGTCCTCCTTGGCGGACACCTTCTTGGTCTCTGGCGGAGCTGCCATTGTCTTCTTACACTTGCCGGTGGAGCTCGATGGTGCGTCCTCGACGGCAGCGCAGCACTCTGAAGAGGTGCGCTTGCCGGAGTGGGCATCAGAACTCTTGCCGGACTTGGTCTTCTTCTTCCCCCCGGGAGCTTCAACAGCAGGTGACTTGCGATCTGTTGCGGCTGCCGCTTCCCGGTAGATCTTGTCGGCACAGATAAGAGCATCCTTCTTGTCGCCAGGGACAGAAATGACGCTTATCGGGCCTGGCATCTTCAGCATGTTGTATGCGTAGTGAGAGGCTGCCATGAACTTGGCGAGTGCTGGACGGCCGAGTATCCCATTGTAAGGCAATGGAAAATCGGCAACGTCAAAAGTGACCCTCTTAGTCCTGAAGTTCACCTCGCTGCCAAATGTTACTGGCAACGCGACCTTCCCCTTCGGCTTGCTCCTTCCTGGGTTGATTCCTTGGAATGTGCCGGTCTCTTCAAGCTCGCTGTCAGGGATCTGGAGTTTCTGGAGTACAGCGGAGGAGATCAGGTTCAAGCCGGCCCCGCCGTCAACTAGCATCTTAGTGACCTTGAGGTTGCGGATAGTTGGTGAAACCAACATCGGCAAGCACCCGACCGCAGTTGTGCGATCAGGGTGGTCCTCAATATCAAAGATGATAGGCGTGCTGGACCATTTCAGAAGCTTGCGTGACTCGACAGGTGGTTCCGCCGCATTGACTTCCCGCACCCACTGCTTGAGTTGGCGGTGCGAAGTATGCAGAGAAGCACCGCCGTCAACACACAAGACCTCTGTGGCTTTCTGGAACTCCTGCTCACTGGTCTCGACACCATCCATGTCTTCGTCGTCGTCGTCATCTTCATCCTTGTCGCGGCAGCAGGGAGGTCTGTCTCCTTGCCGCTGCCTAGCCTTGCCGCGGCGTCCTCCCCGGCCGGCGCGCTTCTTACCGGATTCTCCAGCGCCTCCTTGGGCCCTCTCCTTGTCGTGTTGCTCGTATTCAGCCTTTTGCTGCTGGACAAGCTGCTCGACCTTCTTGCAGCTCTGGAGGTCATGGCCCTTGGTGCGGTGGATCTTGCAGTACTGCTTGTCGGTGCCGTCCTGCTTGTCGGCGACCGCCACAGTCTGGCAGTTGGTGCATGCGGCAATCTCCTTGCCGGAGCTACCAGCTTTGGCTTTCTTGGCACCACCTTCGTTGCCGGACTGCTCAATGACTAGCACATCTTTGCCTTTCTTCTTCCTGTTGTTCCGTCGCCGGTTTTTCTTTGCCGGGGCAGCGTCCTCGCTGTCAGATCCTCCTGCTCCTGTATTCTCTCCGGGGAGTTTCCTCCCTTCCTCAGCACGTGCACACTTGTCGGCCAGGGCATACAGCTCACTGACGTCTCTGATCTTGCACATCGCCATCTCCTCCCGCATCCTGCGGTTACGCACGTTCTGATGGAACGCGCTGATGACCGCGGCAGGGTGGACATCTGGGATGTTGTGCTGTACACGGCTGAATCTCTGAATGTACTTGCGCAGGGGCTCTCCTTCCTTCTGGGCGAGCAGATGAAGGTCACTCTCTTGGCCATGAGGTTTGTGGCTGCCTGTAAAGGCGCCGACAAACTGATGGCATAGGTCTGCCCAGGAGGATATGGAGTTGTCCGGCAAGTGCATGAGCCAGGACCTGACGTTGGGCTTGAGCACCAGCGGGAAGTAGTTGGCAAGGATCTTGTCGTCCCGCCCCCCGGCAGCCTGCACCGCGATGGTGTAGATGCTGAGGAACTCCGACGGATGCGACTTGCCGTCGTACTTCTCTGGTACGTCTGGCTTGAAATTCTTCGTGCTGGGCCACTGGACTTGCCGCAGCTCACGAGTAAACGCAGGGCAACCTACCGCGTACGGCAAGTCGCCTGGTTCCCCTGGCGCATGCATGTCGACAGAGGGCCCAGCGCGCTGGTCCGATTGACGTCGCGCTTCTCTTCGGCGCTCGATGCGAGTACGAGCGTCTTCTTGCTGTCGTTCGTGAAGAACTTGGCGCTGATCGCGACGAGCTCGTGGATCTGATGACGCGGTGGAGTCGCTGTCGAGGTGGATCCGGCGAGTCGGCGATCTTGGCCTTCGGGGCGGAGAGTGCACAGTGGTTGCACCCCCACCGGTCTTGTCGCCACCGGCTCGTGCCTGGCTGACTTGCCGCGGCTGCGACGTGCTCGGCTGCTGTTGAGTGTCGCCGTTGGCGAAGCCGATGAGACTCTGAATGGTGGCCCTCCAGTCGTCGATCTTGTCTGCCGTTGGAGGGTAGTCCAGGAGCAGTTGAGCTCGCGCCAAAGCTTCTGCTGTAGTGGCGGGTGGCGGTGGCGAACGGTGCGAGGAGCGGGATATGCTCGGACTTCTAACTATGTTAGAAGGAGCAGTATCCCGTCCAGGCGACCGTGCCTCGCTCGTGCCAGCATGTTGGCGTGCATGCTGGTCTTGAGCACTCCGAGATCCACCAGCTCGATCTTGGTCCAGCAAACGCATGGTACCGTGAGTACCATGACGCTGCCGGTCCCGCGCCTCCTGAGATGGGCGCGGTGCATGTACGGACGCCGAGGTCTTGGAGTGCGCTCGGTCGTTGTGGGAGCCGGCTACGCCGCCGATGGGCAGCGCAGCCTTGTCCTTGGACCTGGCAGCACCGTGAGCTCCCTCGTCAACGCCCGTTCTTCCGCCGGCGTCTGCCCCATCAGCCGTTTGCTCCGGCGGTGGTGGGTTCGGCGCGGACGGAGCAGCCGCCTCCGAAGCCTTCTTCTTCGGCGGCATGTCGATGAAGATGATGAAGATCTAGCTCGTGTGAACGCCGGATCTGGTTCACACAACCTCGACACCCCTACCTGGCGCGCCAAAGATGTCAGGGGACTAATCCACGAGCACCTATGGGACCGGCAGACCGAGTCCCTTTCGGTTCGGCGGGGGCGAGGGTCGCACGAAGAGCGGATCGAGGCGAAGCACACGAGCAATTTACCCAGGTTCGGGCCGCACGGATGCGTAAAACCCTACTCCTGCTTTGTGGTTTGTATTGAGTTCTTGCTCGGGAGCGCGGAGTGCTACAGTACACCCCAGCAGCTAACGAGACCGAGCGTGAGTGTTCTCTTCCTCCCCCTCCCACGTTGCGCATGGGCCTCCTTTTATATGCTCAAGGGGTCACCGACAGGTGGCAACGTAGACAAGGGTAAAAATGGAAAGGTGTTGCGGTTGGTATAGCTACCTGCTACAGTGTATCATACCTAACCCCGACGGCAGGGGACCAGGGCATTAAATGCCCGTCTGCGTCGCCTAAATAGTGCAAAAGGGACCGTCAGGGACGCCACCGCTCGCCACGATGGCAATCTTGTCAGCGCCGCTTGCCACCGTGCACCGCTGGCTGCACAGCCTCCCGCCACGTACGCCTGGAAGGGTCCCAGAGCGACACATTGGTGGATGTGCTGGAGCGCGGGCACAGAGTGGTGGCTTGCCGCGGCAAGCGCCTTGCTGCGGTCATTGTCTTGTCGTGTCCGGGAGCTTGTCACTCACCGGGCCTTGCCGGGACGTGTGGCGCGTCGCGGCAAGTTCCTTGAGATGCCTTGGTTGGCCTTCCTGGTAAGCTCCTCTTGCCGGGGTCTTGTCTCCTTGGCTTGGATACTTTGTCCTTGAATGGCTCCAAAGGAACCACGGAGGACCTTAGCGGTCACCCGGCAAGCCTTGCCGCGGGATGCTGCGACTGCCCATGCACATGTTCGGGATACTAGGGTACCCCTACTCTAGTACACCGACACAGAGCGTATCTTTGAGTATCACCACTCCGAGGAGTGAAGCGTTTTGGAGTTAAGGGAAAGTTAGCACCACGTTTTGTGGGACCATACAGAGTTTTGGAACGTATGGGAAAAGTTGCTTACAAGTTGGAATTACCCGAAGGATTGTCCGGAGTTCACGATGTGTTCCACGTTTCTCAGTTGAAGAAGTGCCACGCGGAGATGGCTGAAATTCCTCTGAGAGATACAGTGCCACTAGAAGCAATACAGTTAGATAGCAATTTGACCTACAAGGAGAAACCAGTCAAGATACTCGAGTTTGCCAGCCGAGTTACGCGCAACAAGGTTATCAAGTTTTGCAAGGTTCAGTGGAGTCACCATGCCGAGGATGAAGCCACTTGGGAACGAGAAGAAGACTTACGAAAGGATCACCCTCACCTATTTTCTAGCCAACCCAAATCTCGGGGGTGAGATTCATCTTAAGGGGGGTAGGTTTGTAACATCCCAAATTTTCAATTTGGAATGTTATACATTAGAGCATCATTGCATATCATGTTTTATTGCATTTTGGTTGATCCTAGAAATTTCACACAACTCAAGGACCTACAGAGAGAGTTGGGGATTTCGTTATTTTCATATTCGGGTTTTCTCGAATTATGAAAAGAGGATCGTTTGATTTTAATGATTTTTCTCTGAAATATTTCTTTTATTAAAAATAAAAGAGAGAGGATAAAATGAATTCCTCAAAATAAAGAAATATCAGAGATTTAATATTAAAATCAAATAAGATTTTTATTCGGAGTTTTGTCGCTATTTTATTTGAATTCGGAAAAAGTGCGTTTTGAAAATTGCATTTTAGGCCCAAATAAATGTTCACCTTGTCCGGCTTATTTTTAGAGGACGGGGAAATTTATTTCGAGATTTTTGGAGTCCCTTTAGTATTTCTTTTCTTTCTTTTTTCTGCGCATCGAAATTATTTTAAAAAAGTCAACCGACTTAGGGCCGTATTCGGCCAAGACTTCTCAGGCCAAGCCTCTTATAAGCCGCCGCCCCGAGGCCCGTTAGACCCGCCAGCCCCGCCCCGAACCCTAACCCTAGCCGCCACCGCCGCGCGCCGCCGCCCGCGCCGCCTCGCCGCCGCCCGCACTGCCACACTGCCGCCCCGCTGGAGCCGCCGTCGTCGACCCGCTGCCCCTCGCCGTCTCGCCGGAGGTAGCGCCGCCGCTGCCGGTTTTCTTCGGAAAAACATGCGTTTTTTTAGATCCACGTTTTTTATTATTTATTTCGATTGGTTTATTTTTTCCGGTTATTTATTTAGCGGATGTTCGTCCGTACGTTCGTTTTAACGAATGGTTTTCGCTCGTTAGTTACAGATAACGAACGTTCGTTTGTTAGGTTGTTCGTCAGTTTCTCTTTTTATCGGATTTTCTACGATTATTTTTCGATCGCGATTTCTGATCCGATTTTCATTCTAGTATAACTTTTCGCTCGTTTATCGGAATCAGGCGATTCAAGCGCCTAGAGTTTCATCTTGAAACCCTCTTTCCGTTTAATCAACTTAAACAAGTTTTTGCTACTGTAAAATTTGACCTAGGTCCAGATTAGTAAATGAAGCTTGTTTCTCTCGCCGTTTGAGTTTTGTTGCTTCGTTTGATTTGATTCTTTTTGCCAACCAGAGTTCTTAAGTTGAACTTTCTAGTTAGATCTCTTATTTGGGTTTTACCCGTGCTTTTGTTTGATTGCTTATTGTATGCTTGTTTGATTGTGATAGAGTACTCGGAGTGCGAAGCGTGCTACATTGAGTCTCTAGGTTTCACGGATCATCACCAAGGCAAGTAACACTTTGATGATACCTCTTACTACCCAGTTTTCATTGCATTAGATCATCCCTCAAACATTGCATGGTTAGGATCTGAATTAAATTGTGGGGTTTGGGAAGTAGTTGAGGTAGTACCTATTCACCTGTTTATTACCAAACCCTGGGAGTTACTTCTACGTTGCTTATATTGTTATGCTATGCTATGCTAGTAGACGTGGATTGGGTTTGAGTGTTTTCATGACCAATGTGAGCATTGATAAATAATGGTTAACTTAAGGTGGCAACTTTCATACACATCTGGGTGGATTGAGGCACCTGGGGAACCCAGTGATTGCCTGTATTTTTTGGAAATCCCGGGGTACCGTGTGATTCTCCTATGGACCGCCACCCAGGCTCAAAGGGATCATAAGATTATTCATACTGGAAACTTCCGTGTGCAGCCACATGCCATTATGGGCTCTGGCATAGTTGATTAAGTTGTGTGAACTCTTACAGTGGTAGACTAGCAGATGTAGGGGATGTAGGTGTAGCGGTCTACCCATCGTAAGGTGCTAACGCTTCTGAAAGACTGTGTCTTAGTCATCCGTTTCTCAAACATCATGCAGTGCGAGAAATCCAACGGAGGAGATCGAGTCTTGTGGGGAAAAGTGCACAAACCTTTATAGAGTGTACAAACTAATCATGGTTAGCCGTGTCCCAGGTTATGGACATCTTGAGTATCTAGTTCTTGGATTATCATGTGGATCTCATCACTCTTAATATAATTTGATTAGGTTTAATGATGATTACTTTTAATTGGGATTGAGTTGGGTGAACCTTCTCAATGTTTAACAACTACCATGATAGTTAAATAAAATTTAGTCCTTTGCAGTAGGGAAAAGTTGGCTTTACGCAAAAACATATCAACCATACAGCCTCCACCAGCCATATATGCATATAGTGATAGCTTTACATTGTTCAATATTCTCTTGTGTTACCTTGCCAGCATATTCTATGTGCTGACCCATTCTCGGGCTGCAACATATCATGTTGCAGACTTTTCAGACGACGAGTAAGGAGCCTTAGGTCGTGGTCTTTCACTCAGTGATGCCGTTGGAGTTGATGGACTCACTTTATCTTCCAAGCCTTCCGCTGTTATCGTATTAGATGGCCTTAAGCCATATTTATTGTAATAAGTTCTCTTTTGAGACATTTGATGTAATAAGTGTGTGATTGCCACTCTGTTATAAATCCTTCAAGTGCTGTGTGTGTCAGCATTACCGATCCAGGGATGACACTTATACACAGAGGTCAGATCGTTTGAGGTCTGATCGCTACAAAGATGGTATCAGAGCACAGGCTGACTATAGGACATGACCACTAAGCTAAAGCCCTAGGTCACTATTCTCTTCTCATTTCTAACTCCTCTCCTTTTTCCACTCTTTAGGATGGCGAACGCAAGGAACAAGTTTCCGCAACCGGATGAAGACGCCCCCTTTGGAAGACATTTGAAGGAAGTCACTAGGTACCTAAACATTGGAATACCAAGCTTCACTGGGACCTACAATGCCACTTTAGCAGAAGAGGAGTGCTGGATGATTCAAGTTCAAGTTCTAGGAAGGAAATTCACACCAGTCACTGAGCCCATAGAGTTTTCTTTCGATGCACCAACTTGGAGTCTAGGAAAGAGTATGGCATCTCACATAACCATGGGACGCATTGGAGAAGTTTACCACAAGGATCTCAAGGATACTATCTACCGGATTTGTGGGCGCCGAGATGAGCAATGGGAGATGATTAGCACCAGGAAGGATAGATCCATTGCATCTTTCATCCAGGAGTTAAACCATCATATTCGCCGCCAGGAGAACCAGATGTGCGCAGGCATGATAGATCTGAAGAAGGCAATGAGCAGGATCACGGAGCTTGAAGAGGAATACGTACTCCCCCAAGCTTAGGCTTTTGGCCTAAGTTGGTTTAATGCCACGGTTGGCCTGGCAGATATCCATAGTAATAGTTGGGGTCGTACTGCAAAGAAGAAGACTCTGATTTCCACTGGTTGGCAATCATCTCCGGATCCCACTGGTAATTAGACTGTCGTGGAGGATCAACTTGTGGTTCTGACTCTGGCTCTGTGGCTGATGTAGGGTTCCGGTAGGTGTGAATAGCCTCCAACAGAACAAGGCACTTGCCTGCAGATAAATCAAACAAGGAAGGAGCGGGCAGGGTAATAGTCTCAGGATGATGTTTATCAAAGAACAATTTGTATTTGAGCTCATTTCCCCTATTCTTGACAATAAAATCATGTGCTACGATACTCTTATAATCTAAATAAACAGGAGGCAGCAATTTTTCTTCCTTCTCATAATGCCTAATAGGTATGTTAAAATGTGCAGCTAGGCGCGAGGCGAAGATGCCTCCGAAGACTGGGCCCTTAGTACGGTTAAGATTTAACCATTTTGCAATAATAACACCCATGCTGAATGTATCATCATGAAATAAGGCATGGCACAAAATAACAATATCAGGGGCACTCAGGTTTCCACAGTTTCCGTGCCCAATCAAGCATCTACTAGCAAATATAGCAAAGTAACATAGAACAGGAAAGTGTATGCTAGTAGTTCGTGCATCGGTAACCTTCCTCGTTTCCCCTACAGTGATGGTATCAATAAACCCATCCACATCGCCGCGATGTGGTTCCTCTATGATGTCCTCAAAAGGGATCAAACAAACCCGACAAAAATCATGAAGTGACATCTCCTTATGCTCATCATATAAATAAAACTCCACCGTAGGTGGTGAGCTCCTAGCATGGAAATGAAAGTTTTGCACAAAGATATTGGTGAGTAAGAGATACTGTTCACGCTGGTCATGGAGGAAGGCGGTGAGGCCTGCATTCTCAGCCAATTCATAGAAATCATCATAAATCCCGGCTGCTCTCAATAAATCATCACAAGGCCATTCACACAGCCGAACCTCCGCGATGCGAGGCAGATTATATTTGGGCTTCTTTTCTTCTTCCTTTTGCTTTTCCTTCGAGCTTCGGCTCGATGAGCCCCTCAAAAATCTCTTCATTATTTTCTGAAAAATTCTGAAATTTTTAGTAACTTCAAATAAAAGTGAACCAAACTAAACAAAATTGATAGCAACTACTCCTACAAGTGCCTAGAGCCTATATCATGCATCAAAACTACTTGGAACCACATAAATTTGACATGCAAGCTCAAGAATAGGGTCACCTAGGCAGCAAAAATATGCAATGAATAAAGAACTAGAACAAAAACTAATTGGGCCAATGGAGGAGTCATACACCAAGGAACAATCCCCCAAAGCAGTTTTGTGAGAGGTGCTTTGAGCAAGGAGATCGAAAATGGCAGCAAAATGAGCTTGGACTCGGGTTTGAGATGGATAATCGTGTTTGTGGGAGGAAGAAGGAGTGTGTGGGTGCAGGAATAAGTGGAGGAGGGCCACCGTGGGCCCACGAGGCAGGGGGCGCGCCCAGGGGGGTAGGGCGCGCCCTCCACCCTCGTGGTCAGGTGGATGCCCCCCAGCTGTGTTCTCAGTGCCAAATATTCTCAAATATTCCAGAAAAAAAATCATATTTAAATTACAGGGCATTTGGAGAACTTTTATTCTCGGGGTATTTTTATATTGCATGAATAATTCAAATAACAGACAGAAAATACTATTTTATTTTATTTAATATAAATAACAGAAAGTAAAAAGATGGTACAGAGAGTTGTGTTTTCTAAATTCATCCATCTCATGATCATCAAAAGGAATCCATTAACAAGGTTGATCAAGTCTTGTTAACAAACTCATTCTGAATAACATGCAACCGGAGAATTTTTGAATAACACTAGGTTACCTCAACGGGGATATGCACATCCCCAACAATAAGAATATCATATTTCTTCTTGACAGTAGGTAGAGGAATTTCAAAACCTCCAAAAATAATTGATGGAATTTTTCCAATAGAATCGATACTATGGACTTGAGGTTGTTTCCTCAGAAAGTGTACCGTATGCTCATTAACATTAACATGAAAAGTGACATTGCCTTTGGTGCAATCAATAATAGCCCGTGCAGTATTCAAAAAGGGTCTTCCAAGAATAATAGACATACTATCATCCTCGGAAATATCAAGAATAACAAAGTCCGTTAAAATAGTAACGTTTGCAACCACAACAGGCACATCCTCACAAATACCGATAGGTATAGCAGTTGATTTATCAGCCATTTGCAAAGATATTTCAGTAGGTGTCAACTTATTCAAATCAAGTCTATGATATAAAGAGAGAGGCATAACACTAACACCGGCTCCAAGATCACATAAAGCAGTTTTAACATAGTTTCTTTTAATGGAGCATGGTATAGTGGGTACTCCTGGATCTCCAAGTTTCTTTGGTATTCCACCTTTAAAAGTATAATTAGAAAGCATGGTGGAAATTTCAGCTTCCGGTATATTTCTTTTATTAGTAACAATTTCTTTCATGTACTTAGCATAAGGATTCATTTTGAGCATATCAGTTAATCGGATACGCAAAAAGATAGATCTAATCATTTCAGCAAAGCGCTCAAAATCCTCATCATCCTTTTTCTTGGATGTTTTGGGATGAAAAGGCATGGGTTTCTGAACCCAAGGCTCTCTTTCCTTACCGTGTTTCCTAGCAACAAAGTCTTTCTTATCATAACGTTGATTCTTTGATTGTGGGTTATCAAGATCAACAACAGGTTCAATCTCTATATCATTATCATTTCTAGGTTAGGCATCAACATGAACATTATCACTAGTTTCAGGTTCATTACCAGATTGTGTTTCAGCATCCGAAATAGAAATATCATTTGAATTCTCAGGTGTTTCAGCAATAGGTTCACTATAAGCATGCAAAGTCCTATCATTTTTCTTTTTCTTCCTTTTAGAAGGACTAGGTGCATCTATATTATTTCTTTGAGAATCTTGCTCAATTCTCTTAGGGTGGCCTTCAGGATACAAAGGTTCCTGGGTCATTTTACCAGTTCTAGTAGCTACTCTAACAGCAAAATCATTATTCTTACTATTCAATTCATTGAGCAAATCATTTTGAGCCTTAAGTACTTGTTCTACTTGAGTGGTAACCATAGAAGCATGTTTACTAATAAGTTTAAGTTCACCTTTAACATTAGCCATATAATCACCCAAGTGTTCAAGCATATCAGCACTGCATTTTAATTCTCTACCAAAATAAGCATTGAAGTCTTCTTGCTTAACCATAAATTTATCAAACTCATCTAAGCATGGGCTAGCAAACTTAGTAAATGGGATTTCAGCTTTATCATATCTATAGAGAGAATTTACCTTTACTACCTGTTTCGGGTTATCAAGACCATGTATTTCTTCAGTAGGCGGTAAATTAAGACCATGCATTTCTTCAATAGGAGGTAAATTCTTAACATCTTCAGCTTTAATACCCTTTTCTTTCATGGATTTCTTTGCCTCTTGCATATCTTCAGGACTGAGAAATAGAACACCCCTTTTCTTCGGAGTTGGTTTAGGAATAGGCTTAGGAGTTGGCTCAGGAAGTGTCCAATTATTTTCATTTGTCAACATATTATTCAATAGAATTTCAGCTTCATCCGGTATTCTCTCCCTGAAAACAGAACCAACACAACTATCCAGGTAATCTCTGGAAGCATCGGTTAGTCCATTATACAAGATATCAAGTATTTCATTTTTCTTAAGAGGATGATCAGGCAAAGCATTAAGTAATTGGAGAAGCCTCCCCCAAGCTTGTGGGGGACTCTCTTCTTCAATTTGCACAAAATTATATATATCCCTTAAGGCAGCTTGTTTCTTATGAGCAGGGAAATATTTAGCAGAGAAGTAATAAACCATATCCTGGGGACTACGCACACAACGAGGATCAAGAGAATTAAACCACATCTTAGCATCACCCTTTAATGAGAACGGAAATATTTTAAGGATATAAAAGTAGCGAGTTCTCTCATCATTAGTGAACTGGGTAGCTCTATCATTTAATTTAGTAAGATGTGCCACAACAGTTTCAGATTCATAGCCATAAAAAGGATCAGATTCAACCAAAGTAATTATATTAGGATCAATAGAGAATTCATAATCCTTATCAGTAACACCAATAGGTGAAGTAGCAAAAGCAGGGTCAGGTTTCATTCTAGCATTAAGGGATTGCTGCTTCCATTTAGCTAATAACCTCTTTAGATCATATCTATCATTGCAAGCTAAAATAGCTCTAGTAGCTTCTTCATCCATAACATAACCCTCAGGAACAACATGCAATTCATATTTATTAGGGGGAGAGTCTTCATCATCACTTTCATCAATATTATCAGTTTCAATAATTTCATTCTCTCTAACCGTAGCAAGTTGTTCATCACGAAATTCACCAAGTGGCACAGTAGTATCAAGCATAGAAGTAGTTTCATCATAAGTATCATGCATAGAAGAAGTGGCATCATCAATAACATGCGACATATCAAAATGAATGGCAGAAGCAGGTTTAGGTGTCGCAAGCTTAATCAAAACAGAAGGTGAATCAAGTGCAGAGCTAGACGTCAGTTCCTTACCTCCCCTCGTAGTTGAGGGATAGATCTTGGTTCTTGGATCTTTCAAGTTCTTCATAATGCTAAGCAGATATAAATCCCAAGTGACTCAAAGAATAGAGCTATGCTCCCCGGCAACGACGCCAGAAAATAGTCTTGATAACCCACAAGTATAGGGGATCGCAACAGTTTTCGAGGGTAGAGTATTCAACCCAAATTTATTGATTCGACACAAGGGGAGCCAAAGAATATTCTCAAGTATTAGCAGCTGAGTTGTCAATTCAACCACACCTGGAAACTTAATATCTACAGCAAAGTATTTAATAGCAAAGTAATATGATAGTAGTGGTAATGGTAGCAAAAGTAACGGTAGCAAAAGTAACGTTTTTGGTATTTTGTAGTGATGATAACAATAGCAACGGAAAAGTAAATAAGCGAAGAAAAATATATGGAAAGCTCATAGGCAATGGATCGGTGATAGAGAATTATGCCGGATGCGGTTCATCATGTAACAGTCATAACCTAGGGTGACACAGAACTAGCTCCAATTCATCAATGTACTGTAGGCATGTATTCTGAATATAGTCATACGTGCTTATGGAAAAGAACTTGCATGCCATCTTTTGTCCTACCCTCCCATGGCAGCGGGGTCCTAGCGGAAACTAAGGGATATTAAGGCCTCCTTTTAACAGAGTACCGGACCAAAGCATTAACACATAGTGAATACATGAACTCCTCAAACTATGGTCATCACCGGGAGTGGTCCTGATTATTGTCACTTAGGGGTTGCCGGATCATAATACATAGTAGGTGACTATAGACTTGCAAGATAGGATCAAGAACTCTCATATATTGATGAAAACATAATAGGTTCAGATCTGAAATCATGGCACTCGGGCCCTAGTGACAAGCATTAAGCATAGCAAAGTCATAGCAACATCAATCTCAGAACATAGTGGATACTAGGGATCAAACCCTAACAAAATTATCTCGATTACATGATAAATCTCATCCAACCCATCACCGTCCAGCAAGCCTACGATGGAATTACTCACGCACGGCGGTGAGCATCATGAAATTGGTGATGGAGGATGGTTGATGATGACGATGGCGACGGATTCTCCTCTCCGGAGCCCCGAACGGACTCCAGATCAACCCTCCCGAGAGGTTTTAGGGCTTGGCGGCGGCTCCGTATCGTAAAACGTGATGAATCCTTCTCCTTTATTTTTTTCTCCCCGAAAGTGAATATATAGAGTTGGAGTTGAGGTCGGAGGAGCTCTAGGGGGCCCATGAGGAAGGGGGGCGCGCCCGGAGGGGGGGGGCATGCGCGCCCCCACCCTGGTGGCTAAGGTGTGGGCCCCCTAGTCTTGATCTTTTGCCATTTTTTTATTATTTCCAAAAATACGCTCCATGGAGTTTCAGGTCATTTTGAGAACTTTTGTTTCTGCACATAAATAACACCATGGCAATTCTGCTGAAAACAGCGTCAGTCTGGGTTAGTTCCATTCAAATCATGCAAATTAGAGTCCAAAACAAGGGCAAACATGTTTGGAAAAGTAGATACGACGGAGACGTATCAGGAGTCTACGCAAAAGTCAACATACCAAGTACCCATCACAAACCCTTATCTCCCGCATTACATTATTTACCATTTGCCTCTTGTTTTCCTCTCCCCCACTTCATCCTTGCCGTTTTATTCGCCCTCTCTCTCTCCACCCTCCCTCGCTTTCTCTATTCGCCTCTTTTTGCCAGTTTCTTGTTTGCTTGTGTGTCGGATTTGTCGGAGTAAGTGACCACGGGTAGCCTAGCCGGCTCCCCCTGGCCTTTCTGAAAAAATTACGAGCCGATCCGGCTCTCAAGAATCCAAGACATGGGGCCGCCTTCCCCTGGCCGGCTGTCTCCCAGGCCGGCTATTGGAAGGCGGCCCGACTTTAGCCCTCATGAAGAAAGCCGGTGGAGGGCCGGCTCCGAGGAGCCGGCTGCGAGAAGGCCGACTCCAAGGAGCCGGCTCCCATAAAGCGGTCAAGACTATACCCTCGAAGTCTGCATCCACATAACGGCGATGTGACGGGGCGTGGCTACAGTGAAGCCTGCCACCCCTGAATCCCGGAGCGTGCCTGGCACAGTGCGCCGTACGGGTGGCCATGACCCGTCCGGCGCAGCACTGTTGCCACGTTGACCCTGATGTCATCCACGACGGGCTACCAGTACGGCCCACGGGCGGTGGGCCCCTTCGGGCAGAGAGACACCCGAAGGCGGTCTGGCCTCCCCTAGTCGGCCCAAGACGGAGCCGGCTCTCTCCAGCCGGCTTGCCACCCCCTCGAAGGAGACGCCCATTAAGGAGACAAGACGCGGTGAGGCTACAGTGGTCACCCGCCGGACGGCACCACTGTAGCCACGCTTACCTCGGCGAAGCCCTCGTCACCAAGATTGAGCAACAGTAACCAGCCACCGACAAGGCCTTGGACAGTGGGGCCTGCCTGTCGACCAAGGAGCCTATAGCCGGCGGGACCCACCAGCCGGCGGGCCC
This sequence comes from Triticum aestivum, assembly GCF_018294505.1. Lineage (NCBI taxonomy): Eukaryota > Viridiplantae > Streptophyta > Magnoliopsida > Poales > Poaceae > Triticum > Triticum aestivum. The sequence continues at coordinate 307,934,377 of NC_057794.1, forward strand.
CAGCAGCCCGCAGAAGCCGGAGAGCGAAGACACAGACGGCTGGGCCCCACGCCCAGCCGGATTACCATTGTACCCCCGGGGGGTAGGCCTATATAAACCCCTCGGGACACCCATGCAAAGGATGGATCCCTGCTAGTTTTAGACACCACGTAGGGAGGAGAAGAGAGCAAGCAGAGCCCTTCTTCCTCCTCTCGCTAAACAGCTCAAGGAGCATCATGTAGCTACTTGTTCATCTAGTGATCATGCGGAGACCCCGCAGAGCAGCAGTAGGGGTGTTATCTCCACGGAGAGCCCCGAAGCTGGGTAAGATTCATTGGCGTGCATGTCTTCGCCTCATCCCGTTTCCAGGCACCGGCGATGTTTTACTGGCTCCCACAATGATAAGCCACCCGTTGGCATATGTCGCACCTACCACCCGACATTTGGCGCCCACCGTGGGGCCAGGTGCACCGTCGTCCGGAGACCTGTTCTAGACGGGAACCCTCTTCCTCCCCCGCGAGCGTAGCCATCCCGGCACGCCCGATGGCGCTTGCCACGATGCGCTACAAGGCGTCACCAACGCCTGCGCGGTGAGCAGCCTCGCTGATCTCCTCGACAAGACCCTCATCTCCGACGAGCTCGCCTCCGACGCGGGCACCGACCACCTCGTCAACCTCCTCGGCTGGCTCCATGTCTCCGGCGAGCCTGCTGTGGACTTGGAGTCGGTTGGCTCCACCGATCCGATGCCTGTCGACTCCGACACGGCCTCATTCGACACCTTCCCACCAACGTCACGATCTACAACGACCCGCTTCCCCGAGCCGATGGCTGCGATGCTGTCACCACCGAGGTGATGGTCATCGGCCACGACGGCGCTGCTGACGAGAGCGCCCACGACGCCCCACACACGGCGGTCCATGACTTGTCCATCCCCCTCCCGGCCGACGCCGATGCTGAAGCACTGGAGGCTCGCCGCCTCGCCCTCCTCGCGGAGGGCCGGAAGTTGGTTTCCATGAGACGCCTCGCTGAGGCCCACCGACGTGAGGCCGACCGCGCCGCCTTTGGCACACCGCCCCTAGGCGGGCCCAGCCGGGTCGGCGTTGTCAGACAGCGCGGCGCTGTCATTGCCGACACATTAGGAGTCGACTGCCCAGTCTACGCCACTCCACTCGAGAACCTGCGTGCCGCCCAGGCGGTCGTAGACGAGCTAGACGGACTGGGGGCCGAAGAACTCCCCCATATGACCCGACGCATCCAGCAGCTGATCGATGCAGCCGCGCAGCGGCACGAAGCCGACACCCGCACGGAAAGCCCTCTCCCGCGCCGAGATCACGGCGCGACGTCCCGGACGCCGACTGCGGGTAGAGACCGCGCGCGGCGCGAGAAAGAGCCGGCTGCCAGCCAAAGCCAAACTCAGATCTCCATTGAGCGAGACGCAGAAGGCCACCCTTGGGCCGTGGAGTGGCGGGGCAACCCGCCTCCGCCTCGGCCCCGTGGAGAGAGATATCCCACCCCTCCGCCTGTGGCGCATCCGACTCTCAGTGGCCGACTAGGTCGCCGCGAAGGAGTCGGCGAAAACGACGCCCGCCATCGGATCGACCGCCTGGCGCGATCCCTGGCGCTGGAAGAAGAAGACGATGTCGGTCCGCCTTGCTTCGGCCCCCGCATCCGCGACGAGCCCTTCCCCAAAGGGTTTTCGCTCCCAAGAGACACGCCCAAGTACAATGGCTCCGTGAAGCCGGAAGATTGGTTGATCGACTACTCCATGGTGGTTAGCATAGCCAACGGCAACCGGCGCATTGCCGTGAAGTACGTGCCCCTCATGCTGCAAGGCACGGCGCGGACCTGGCTCAACAGCCTCAAACCACACAGCATCAACAGATGGCTAGATTTCACAGAAGCTTTCGTCCACAACTTCACCAACACCTACAAGCGGGCTCCCAAGCCCAGACAGCTCTCCTTGTGCATACAAGGCCCCGCCGAGTCAACTCGCGACTACCTCACGCGTTGGGCCGAGCTCCGCAACTCTTGCGAAGGGGTGCACGAGGTGCAAGCCATAGAATACTTCACAGCCGGGTGCCGAGAAGGCACCCTCCTCAAGCACAAGCTTCTCTGTGATGAGTCGACTATCCTCGACGAGCTTCTGGACATAGAGGACAAGTACGCCACCGCCGACTCCTCAATGAAGACCGAGCTCCGGGTAGACGCGTCCGGAAAAGTACTCAACCCGGCGCCCAAGACGCCGGCTGGGGATTCCGGCCGACGCCCACACTCGAACGACCACAAGCGCAAGGGCCCCGCGCCGCCTTCCGCCAGTCGTCAGGTAGTCACAGTCGAAGATGTGCCGCTCGAAGGGCGGCCCGCGCCCAAGAAACCCAAGGGCGGCAGGACGGCTTGGCAGCCGGCCTTCTCCTACGAGCAAACTCTCGACGCCCCGTGCAAGTTCCATAGTGGCGCGAAGCCGTCCAACCACACAACCCGGAAGTGCCATTGGCTCACCCGAATCTCCAAAGGCGAAGGGCTCGCGCCGCCTCCGCCTGCCGGCCCGCCGCCTCCGGTTCCGCCGCCGCCGGCCGCTCGGCCCGCAGTCGGAGCCGTGCATGATGAGTTCCCCGATGAGCATGCCGCCTATATCGTCTTTACAAGCCAGCCCGAAGACCGGCGCAGCAAACGCTGAGAGAACCAGGAAGTCAGCATGGTTGCTGCCAACCCCGCCGAGCACATGCACTGGTCAGAAAAACCTATCAGCTGGAGCCGGGCCGACCACCCAGAGGTGATGCCATCTCCCGGCTCTTATGCGTTGGTTTTGGATGCCACCCTTGCAACGGACAGACGCGCCGCCCGCTTCTCCCGTGTGTTGATAGACGGCGGGAGCAGCATCAACATCTTGTACCGCGATACCCTGGAGAAGCTGAACGTCAAGACAAAGCAACTCATGCCTACTCGGACAGTGTTCCATGGCATCGTACCCGGCCTGTCCTGCGCCCCCATTGGCAAGATCAAGATTGATGTACTTTTTGGGGACAAGGAGCATTTCCGCCGGGAAGCGATCTGGTTTGAAGTGGTGGACCTGGAGAGCCCTTACCATGCATTGCTTGGCCGACCTGCCTTGGCCAAATTCATGGCAGTTCCCCACTATGCATACCTCAAGATGAAGATACCAAGCACCAAAGGTGTCATCACCGTAGCCAGCGATTACAAGAAGTCCTCTGAGTGCGCAGCAGCCAGCAGCCGGCTGGCCGAGTCCCTTGTGATTGCCGAAGAAAAGAAGATGTTGGACTGAGTCGTGGCCATAGCCGACAAGCAGTCGGCCTTGTCCCCCGATCCCAAGGAGCATGATGCTCAAGGATCTTTCCAGCCGGCCAAGGAGACGAAGAAGATACCTCTTGACCCCGAGCACCCAGAGAGGTTTGCCGTCATCGGGGCAAACCTAAACAGCAAATAGGAAGGCGAGCTCGCCGATTTCCTCCGTGAGAATCGGGACATCTTTGCATGGTCCCCCAAGGACATGCCGGGCGTTCCGAAGGAATTTGCCGAGCACAAACTACATGTCCGAGAAGACGCAAAGCCAGTCAAACAACCCCTCCGCCGACTGTCGGAGGAGAAACGCAGGATTGTGGGAGAGGAGATAGCCCGGCTTCTGGCAGCCGACATCATTATGGAAGTTTTCTTTCCAGAGTGGCTCGCCAACCTGGTCCTCGTGCTAAAGAAGAACAACAAGTGGCGCATGTGTATAGACTACACGAGCCTCAACAAGGCCTGCCCCAAAGATCCCTTTGCCCTGCCAAGGATTGACCAAGTGATAGACTCCACGGCCGGATGCGAGCTGTTGAGTTTCTTGGATGCTTACTCAGGGTATCACCAGATAAAGTTAGATCCGGGAGACCGCCTAAAGACCGCCTTCATCACGCCATTCGGAGCCTTCTGCTACCTGACTATGACATTCGGCTTGAGAAATGCTGGTGCCACTTTTCAGCGTTGCATGCAGAAGTGCCTCCTCAAGCAACTCGGCAGAAATGCCCACGTCTACGTAGACGACATTGTGGTGAAGACGGAGAAGCGCAGCACCTTGCTGGAAAACCTCAAGGAAACATTTGAGAACCTACGCCGGTTCCAAATCATGCTTAACCCCGAGAAATGCGTGTTCGGAGTACCAGCCGGCCAGCTCCTAGGCTTCCTGGTCTCCGAACGCGGCATCGAATGCAACCCAGTAAAGATCAAGGCCATTGAGAGAATGGCGATTCCCACCAAGCTTCGAGACATCCAGAAGTTCGCCGGGTGCTTGGCCTCCCTAAACCGCTTCATCAGCCGGGTTGGAGACAAAGCTCTCCCCCTCTACCGCCTCATGAAGAAGACCACTCACTTCGAGTGGAATGACCAAGCTGACCAAGCTTTCCACGAGCTGAAGAAGATGCTGGCCACACCGCTAGTCTTGGCGGCGCCGACTGAGAAGGAGCCCATGCTCCTCTACATTGCCGCAACCAGTCGGGTGGTCAGCACCGTCATCGTAGTCCAACGCCCAGAAGAAGGCCGAGCCCAGCCGGTCCAGAGGCCGGTGTACTACTTGAGCGAGGTGCTGTCTACCTCGAAGCAGAACTACCCCACTACTAGAAGATGTGCTACTGCGTGTACTTCGCCGACAAGAAGCTGAAGCCCTACTTCCAAGAGCATCCCATCACGGTTGTATGCACCGCCCCGCTGGCCGAGATCATAGGCAGCCGGGATGCGTCCGGCCGGGTGGCAAAATGGGCCATCGAGCTGGCCCCTTACGCGATCTTCTACCAGCCTCGCACCGCCATCAAATCCCAAGCATTGGCCGACTTCCTCGTCGACTGGGCCGAGACCCAGTACCTGCCGCCAGCTCCCGACTCCACTCATTGGCGCATGCACTTCGATGGGTCCAAGATGCGCACCGGCTTGGGAGCCGGCATCGTCTTCACCTCTCCCGAAGGCGACAAGCTCAGATACACGCTGCAAATCCACTTTGCCGCCTCCAACAATGTAGCCGAGTACGAGGCGCTCATACACGGGCTCCGGCTTGCCAAAGAGCTCGGCATTCGCTGGATCCTATGTTATGGCGACTCAGACTTGGTGGTCCAGCAATCATCCGGCGACTGGGACGCCAAGGACGCAAATATGGCAAGCTACCGCTTCCTCGTTCAGCAGACCAGTGGGTATTTTGAAGGATGCGAGTTCCTCCACGTACCGCGAGCTGACAACGAGCCAGCTGATGCTCTGGCTCGAATAGGCTCCACCCGGCAAGCAATACCAACTGGCGTCTCTCTACAACGCCTCCTCAAGCCGTCTATCAAGCCGTCTCCAGAGTCCGATTCCATCTTCGTGCCGCCTGACCCCGACGCGGCCGGGTCCGGCTCGAAGAACCAAGCAGGTGGCCCAGGGACTTCGGTAGTCGGCCAGGGGGTATCAGCAGGCGGCTCGGGGACTTTCATAGTTACTCCCGACCCGGGGACTGCCTCACCCGGCTCGGGGACTGTGGTAGTCGGCCCGGAGACTACACCAACACAACAGGCGGCGGCCGACTCCAGCATTTCACCGCCCAGCCCGCCCGCCCTGGTCGCAGTAGCCGTTTTGGCAATAGAAGAAGTCGCAGCTCCGTCATGGGCTCAATCCATCCTCAACTTCCTAATAAACCAAGATCTGCCGGCTGACGAAGTAGAGGCAAGACAAGTCCAACGCCGAGCCGGAGCATACACAATCGTCAACAGAGAGCTCGTCAAGCGCAGTGTCACTGGAGTCCTCCAGCGATGCGTCGAGCAAGAGAAGGGCATTGCAATCCTCAGAGACATCCACCAAGGAGAATGCGGCCACCATGCGGCCTCAAGATCACTCGTCGCCAAAGCCTTCCGCCATGGTTTCTTTTGGCCGACTGCTTTGGATGACGCCAAGGAGTTAGTTAAACATTGCAAAGGGTGCCAACTCTTCAGCTCCAAGCAACACATGCCGGCTTCAGCACTCAAGACCATTCCCCTCACTTGGCCCTTCGCCGTTTGGGGACTGGACATGGTGGGCCCATTCAAGACGGCGCGCGGCGGCATGACACATCTGCTTGTCGCCGTGGACAAATTCACCAAATGGATTGAAGCAAAGCCGATCAAGAAGCTGAATGGGCCGACTGCCGTCACATTTATCGCAGATATAACAACTCGGTACGGCTTGCCACACAGCATCATCACCGACAATGGCACAAATTTTGCCAAGGGAGCCTTGGCACATTTCTGCGTGACGCAAGGCATCCGGTTGGATCTAGCATCCGTCGCCCACCCCCAGTCAAATGGCCAGGTCGAGCGAGCCAACGGCCTCATCCTTTCCGGCATCAAGCCCCGACTGATCGTACCACTGGAGCGTTCAGCCGGCTGTCGGCTCAATGAGCTGCCAGCTATCCTCTAGAGTCTGCGCACTACACCAAACAAGTCAACCGGCTTCACCCCTTTCTTCCTCGTGTATGGTGCCGAGGCGGTCATCCCAACTAACATCGAGTTCGACTCGCCTCGAGTAACCATGTACACGGAAGCGGAGGCAAAGGAAGCACGAGAAGACGGCGTCGACCTGCTGGAAGAAAGCCGGCTATTAGCCCTTAGCCGGTCCGCCATCTATCAGCAGGGCCTGCGCCGCTACCACAGCCGGAAGGTCAAGCCAAGATCCTTCCAAGAGGGCGATCTTGTGCTCCGATTGATCCAGCGAACAGCCGGCCAGCACAAGCTCTCGGCCCTTGGGAGGGCCCCTTCGTCATCAGCAGAGCCTTAGGCAACGACTCCTACTACCTGATCGACGCGCAGAAGCCGAAGGCACGAAAGAGAGACGACTCCGGCAAGGAGTCGGAACGACCATGGAACGCCAACCTCCTCTGAAGGTTTTACAGCTGAAATGCAGTATGTATCACGCTAACTTTTGTACTAAGTACGAGACAATAGGGCCCCCGAGGAGAGCTCGGGGACTGCCATCTTTTATCTATAAATGAAAAGTATCATGCTTATGGCCTTGTCATTGCATTCACTTTTTTTCGTCCGGCATCGGGTTCGACTAGTCGGCCCGGGGACTGGCCGCCTGGAGTTATATTAGAAGTCCTACCCGCAGTCAGACAAGTAGTGTGCCGGCTCCCAAGCCTTCTCTTGCCAAAAGTCGCAGTTTGAAGAACTGGCTGTCCGGCTGGCAAGAGTTAAGGGCAGGAACGGGTGCCCACACGAAAAACGGCTAGGGACTAACGGACTAATATAACAAAAGCCAGTTTTTCTCCCACCGCCGACCGGCTACTAGAGTAGCCGGCCGGCCAGCTTCCATTCACCTCGCTCCAATCTAAGAAAGCTCGAGTACTTGCCTTCCCAGAAGGGGAAGGCGGCAAAGGAAACATCCTAAGGATAAAAAGCATACGTGAATGGAAACCAAACATGCACACGATAATATTTACATAAAAGACCTTCAAAAGGCCAACATTCAACATAGTTTGGATACACCCCCAGTGGGTGGAACTGCGGAAGCTTAATAAAATTGTTTAGAAGGCAACAAGCAGGAAAAAACAAGGACGGCAGATTAAGCCGGCGGAGTGACTGACTAGCCGGGCAGGTCGGTGGAGACGGCAGTGCCGGCTGGAGGAGTGGCCGGCTGGCGAACCTCGGAATGATCACCGCCTCCCGCAGAAGGCGCACTTGCGCGCGCCTCATTGCTGGAGGCACGGTCAGGCTGAGGCTGGCTGGCTGTTCCACCGGCCGGCTCGACGTCTTCGCTTTCCTCTCCTTCGTCGTCTTCGCCTTCGTCGCTGGAGGCGATCTCTTCTGCCGAGTCTTCACCCGCCGCCGGGTCCAGCCCGAACCACTCCTCCGGCTGGGCAACGCCGTCATCATTAATCTCGGGAGCGAAGACGCTGATGTCAGTACACTCGGCGATTGTCGATGCACGCTGAGCGATAGCCGGCCGCACCTCCGCTAGCTCTTCGTCGGCTTCCAGCCGCCAGGTGCGCAGCTGGTCCAGGTTTAGCCCCGGATACCAGGCTCGGACGAACTCCAGCGCCCGCCCAGCTCCAAGCCGGGCCGCCGACGCCTTCCAGGCCTCGAAGCGGCCAACCGCAACCTCCAGCCAGTCGGCAGTCCGACTCGGGGTGCGGGGAATCGTCTCGCTTGGCCAGAGGGCGGCCAACACCTGCGCTCCGGCGCGCTGGAGGCGGCGGAGCATACGATGAGCCGGCTGCAGCCGCGCTTGGACCGCCAAGAGTTGCTCTTCGAGCGACCGACTCGCGTCCGGCGCGACTTCAGCCCCCGCCTGCCGGCGCGCTTCGCGATGGGCCTCGATGGTTTGGGCGGCGAAGACGGAGTAGCCAGGAAAGTAGTCTGCACAGAGAATAAAAAGCAGCTCAAGTCAGAACACAAGTCAGGCGGCAAGGGGCAGGCAAGGAGCGAGGAAGGCGGCTTACCGTCGATCAAATCCTCAATACGGCCGAAGCCTTCATTCAGCGCTTGCCTGGTCTCAGCCCAGCCCGCCGCTTCAGTCTCGAACTCGGCCTTCAGGGCGGCTTCGTTATCCTGCGCCTTCTTCAGAGCCGCCTTGTGGCTCTCCTCCTGGTCAGCCAGCTTCTTGGCCAGGCGGTCACGCTCCAGGACCAAGGCGTCGTACTCGGTTTCCTTGGCACGAAGGGCGGCCTGCGCCTCGCTGAGCTGCCCCCTTAAGTCGGCATTGGCTTCTGCGAGCACGAAAGACAAAAGAAAAACCAGTAAGGTGAAGTCGTCAGGAAAGATCCGACCCGACTGCTCAGCAGTCGGCCCGAATCTCGGGGACTACACCCAGTGGGTGCGCTGACGCGCCCCCACAGGAGATGAACGAAACCAAGTACGTACTCCGGCTGCTGATCAGGTCTTCGGTTCTCCGACCCAGCTCCTGAGCCTGGGAGTTGAAGGCGGCAGCGCGGAGGTTATGATACTCCTGGAAGATTAGACAGGAGGCGAGAATAAGGTAGTCGTCAAGGAAGATCCGACCCGACTGCTCAGCAGTCGGCCCGAATCTCGGGGACTACACCCAGTGGGTGCGCTGACGCGCCCCCACGGAAGAAATCAAGAGAACAAAGCAACCAAAGATAGAAGACTCACCCGGATGACGGCCCGCGTCGCAAGGAATTCCTGGGTGTATTGCTGCAGCGAGGCGGCTTGGGCCTGAAGCCGGTTCCGAACCTCTTGGGCCGCCACATTCAGCTCGCCCGTCCCGCCGCTGGGAGTCCACTCGGACGTGCCGGTGCTGGCCGCCTCCAAGGCCTCCGCCGTCTGGCTGGCACCCGTAGCTCGGTGCGGCTCCGGCGCAGCGGTGCCTCCCCCTGCGCGCTGGCGCATTGCCGGCTGCACCTCGAGGCCGGCTCCTGCTTCCTGCTCACCCCCAGCCGGCTGCTCTGGCGCCGCAGCCGACTGGCCGCCTTGGCCCGCTCCGGTTGGCGCTGCCGGTGGCACCCTCTCCACGAAGATCACGGAGTCCTCCCTCCGCTCCATCACCGGCGGTTCTTGGTCGACCTCCTCCAGCGGAGGCACAGGAATGTTGGGGGCCACGACGCGGAGGGGAATGGCTAGCAGCGGAGGCTGGTTGTGCGAAGCCTCCGCCTCCGTCTCCGCAGCTGCCGCCTCCGCCCGGGCCTTGGCTGCTGCATCGGCCTGCTCCTTCTTCGCCTGGGCGGCCCTTCGCTCCGCCGCCTCCCGCTCCTCCCGCGCCTCTCATGCGTTCCGCTCCGTGGCCTCCCTAAGGTCGGCGCGGGGATCCACGCGGTGGGAGCCTGAAGACCCTCCAGTCGGCCCGACTACGAAGCCGCCCGGACCCCGCTCAAGGGAAAGCGGTGCCCTATCCGGCGAGCAAAGAAAGGTTTAGAAGAGTTTTCAATCAAAAAGAAGAACAACAAAAAATATGTATCCAAGCATTCGACGACTTACGCTGAGATCGCCTGCGGCTGCTTCACCGCCTTGCGGAAGCGGGCCGCCTTCGCGGCCGCCTCATCTCGCTTGGTCGCCGCTGTGGAAGCCTTGGACTTCTTCGGCCGGCTACCGAAGAGGATCGACACGGCCCGGCGCTTCTGGGCGCCGCCGCTAGCAGCCGGCGCGGCGGACAAGCTCGCGCCTTGATGATCAGGCGCCGGCTGGCGGCGCGGGGCGACTTCGACCTCGGCATCATCCGGCCAGTCCTCGAAGCCGGCCGTGAGCCCCACGCCTCCGACCTCGTCACTTTCCCCCACGATGGCGTCTTCCATGGCGGCCGCTCCCAAGTCCGGGTCGTCGGCGTCGTCCACCGCGCGGTCAGGGACGAGCTGGCGCTCTACCCCTACGGCCCGGTCGTCGGCGGAAGGAGAGGGTTCTGCTAGGGGCAAACTGACTGATCAGAGGCCGGCTATCATGAGGCCGGCTACCAAAAAAAACTTACGACAGGAGGAGGGTTGGCGCGAGAGTACGGCCCCTTGCCATACCGCCAATCCTTGGCGAGCTTGCAGTTGGAGATATAGTTCACCATGTAGGAGACCTCCGCATGAGGCATCTCCCTGGTGCTCAGCCGACTTGGGTCGAAGCGGCCGCTCATCTGACAAACCATGTGAGGCCGGCTTTGGAGGGGAAGAACCCGGCGCTCCACGAAGGCGGCCACCAAGTCGGCTCCGGTCAGGCCCTCCGACTGGATCATCACCCGAAGCCGGGAGACGGCTGTGTTCCCGGCCTGAGATAACGACCTGGCCCGGTAGCTCCACGAAGGTCGCCTCCCAGCCGGCGGGCCGGCTTATAAGCCGGCAGGTTGATGTAGTCGCCTTGCTGCACGACATTCTTCATGTAAAAGTATGACTTTTGCCAGAGCTTCACCAACTGGATCAGCGGGATGGGCGGGAACGGGTTGTTCTCGCCCGACCGCCTCATGGCAATATAGGCTCCGCAGGGGGCAGGCACGCCCGCGACGACGGTGCCGAGTTTGCTCTGGAAGAATTCCACCCAGAGCTCGAGCATGGGGAGGACCCCAAGGAAGCCTTCGCACAGCGTGACGAAGGCCGACAGCAGCATCACCGCTTTGGGCGTGAGGTGATGTGGCTAGAGGTTGTAGAATTCGAGGAAGGCTTGGAGGAACCCGCTCGCCGGAAGGCCGAAGCCGCGCAGGCAGTGCAAGCGGAAGATCACCCGCTCGCCCTCCTCCGGTGCTGGCGAAATCTCCTTCTCCGGTGCTAGACGAACCCGAACGAAGTTCTCGCCGGGCAGGCGTCGCGTCTGGCGGAGGAACTCGACGTGGTCCTCATGGACGTTGGAGCCATCCCACGAGCTTGACAGCACCATGGGGCAGCGCGGCGAGAAGCAAGATGATGCGGCGACGGAACGAAGCGACGGCGGAATGGTGCGGCAAAGAGCTGCTGCGGGGAAGAGAAGAAGGAGGGCGAGAAGGGGCGGAGTGAGGGAGAGCGCGCGAGCCTCTACCGCTCCCCCTCCTCCTCCTACTTATAGACCGCGCGGAGGAGCCGAGGAGGCGTGGCGTGGGGGAACGTGGGGATCAACTGCGCCCACTCCCCCACGTCCCGTGATTATTGTGCCTTGATGGCAGAATAAAACCGCCACGGGAAGGCGAGCGGTCCATGTGGGCCGCGGAAGATCCGCACTCGGACCGAGGCCTGCGAGTGGCGGGCCCGGGCCTGCGGCGGCGTCCCGTCGCGCGCGTGCGTTGGCAAGATTTCCTCGCCACGTGGCCCGCGTTCCCGCCTACGAGAAACGGAGCTTTTCCGAAGACGGCGCGCACAAGCAAAGCCGGCCCCTCAGGATAGGAAGCTGACCAAGCTTCTCGTCCCTTTATCAGCCTCGAAGCTCGCTCAGCTTCGGGGACTACTGTCGGAGTAAGTGACCACGGGTAGCCTAGCCGGCTCCTCCTGGCCTTTCTGAAAAAATTACGAGCCGATCCGGCTCTCAAGAATCCAAGACATGGGGCCGCCTTCCCCTGGCCGGCTGTCTCCCAGGCCGGCTATTGGAAGGCGGCCCGACTTCAGCCCTCATGAAGAAAGCCGCGGGAGGGCCGGCTCCGAGGAGCCGGCTGCGAGAAGGCCGACTCCAAGGAGCCGGCTCCCATAAAGCGGTCAAGACCGTACCCTCGAAGTCTGCATCCACATAACGGCGATGTGACGGGGCGTGGCTACAGTGAAGCCTGCCACCCCCGAATCCCGGAGCGCGCCTGGCACAGTGCGCCGTACGGGTGGCCATGACCCGTCCGGCGCAGCACTGTTGCCACGTTGACCCTGATGTCATCCACGACGGGCTACCAGTACGGCCCACGGGCGGTGGGCCGTTTCGGGCAGAGAGACACCCGAAGGCGGCCTGGCCTCCCCCAGTCGGCCCAAGAAGGAGCCGGCTCTCTCCAGCCGGCTTGCCACCCCCTCGAAGGAGACGCCCCATTAAGGAGACAAGACGCGGTGAGGCTACAGTGGTCACCCGCCGGACGGCAGCACTGTAGCCACGCTTACCTCGGCGAAGCCCTCGTCACCAAGATTGAGCAACAGTAACCAGCCACCGACAAGGCCCTGGACTGTGGGGCCTGCCTGTCGACCAAGGAGCCGGTAGCCGGCGGGACCCACCAGCCGGCGGGCCCCAGCAGCCAGCGCAGAAGCCAGGGAGCGAAGACACAGACGGCTGGGCCCCACGCCCAGCCGGATTACCATTGTACCCCCGGGGGGTAGGCCTATATAAACCCCCCGGGACACCCATGCAAAGGATGGATCCCTGCTAGTTTTAGACACCACGTAGGGAGGAGAAGAGAGCAAGCAGAGCCCTACTTCCTCCTCTCGCCAAACAGCTCAAGGAGCATCGTGTAGCTACTTGTTCATCTAGTGATCATGCGGAGACCCCGCAGAGCAGTAGTAGGGGTGTTATCTCGATGGAGAGCCCCGAAGCTGGCAAAGATTCGCCGGCGTGCATGTCTTCACCTCATCCCGTTTCCAGGCACCGGCGATGTTTTACTGGCTCCCACAATGATAAGCCACCCGTTGGCATACGTCGCACCTACCACCCGACAAGATTGCTTGCTTGTCACGATGGCTCAAGATAATACCAAATTGTGTGACTTTACCAATACCAACAATAATGATTTTATTAGCACTCCGATTGCTCCTCTTACCGATCCTGAATCTTGTGAATTAATGCTGCTTTGCCGAATCTTGTCGTGAAAGATCCGTTTTCCGGCCTTCCTAGTGAAGATGCCGCTACCCATCTAAACAACTTCATTGATTTGTGTGATATGCAAAAGAAGAAAGATGTGGACAATGATATTGTTAAATTGAAGCTATTTCCTTTTTTGCTTAGAGATCGTGCTAAAGCTTGGTTTTCGTCTTTGCCTAAAAATAGTATTGATTCGTGGAATAAGTGCAAAGATGCTTTTATCTCTAAGTATTTTCCTCCCGCTAAGATCATCTCTCTTAGAAATGATATTATGAATTTTAAGCAACTTGATCATGAACATGTTGCACAAGCTTGGGAGAGGATGAAATTAATGATACGTAATTGCCCTACACATGGTTTGAATTTGTGGATGATTATACAAAATTTTTATGCCGGATTGAATTTTGCTTCTAGAATTTTTTTAGATTCGGCCACGGGAGGCACTTTTATGGAAATCACTTTAGGAGAAGCTACTAAACTCCTAGATAATATTATGGTTAATTATTCTCAATGGCACACTGAAAGATCTACTAATAAGAAAGTGCATGCGATAGAAGAAATTAATGTTTTGAGTGGTAAGATGGATGAAATTATGAAATTATTTGCTAATGAAAGTGTTTCTTCTGATCCTAATGATATGCCTTTGTCTACTTTGATTGAGAATAATAACGAATCTTTGGATGTGAATTTTGTTGGTAGGAATAATTTTGGTAACAACGCGTATAGATGAAACTTTAATCCTAGGCCGTATCCTAGTAATTCCTCTAATAATTATGGTAATTCCTACAACAATTCTTATAGAAATTTTAATAAGATACCCTCTGATTTTGAATCTAATATTAAAGAATTTATTACCTCGCAAAAGAATTTCAATGCTTTGATTGAAGAAAAATTGCTTAAGATTGATGAGTTGGCTAGGAACGTTGATAGAATTTCTCTTGATGTTGATTCTTTGAAGCTTAGATCTATTCCTCCTAAGCATGATATCAATGAGTCTCTCAAAGCCTTGAGAATTTCCATTGATGAGTGCAAAGAAAGAACCGCTAGGATGCATGCTAAGAAAGATTGCTTTATAAAAGCGTGTTCTTCTAGTTTCCATGATAATAAAGATGAAGATCTAAAAGTTATTGATGTGTCCCCTATTAAATCTTTGTTTTGTAATATGAATCTTGATAATGATGGGACTGAATATGATCCACCTTTACCTAGAAGGCGTTCCAAAAATTCGGAGTCTTTAGATCTTGATGCTAAAATTGTTAAAAGTGGGATTGAAGAAGTCAAAACTTTAAATATTAATGAACCCACTATTTTGGATTTCAAGGAATTTAATCATGATAATTGCTCTTTGATAGATTGTATTTCCTTGTTGCAATCTGTGCTAAATCCTCCTCATGCTTATAGTCAAAATAAAGCCTTTACCAAACATATCGTTGATGCTTTGATGCAATCTTATGAAGAAAAGCTTGAGTTGGAAGTTTCTATCCCTAGAAAACTTCATGATGAGTGGGAACCTACTATTAAAATTAAGATTAAAGATCATGAATGCTATGCTTTGTGTGATTTGGGTGCTAGTGTTTCCACGATTCCAAAGACTTTGTGTGATTTGCTAGGTTTCCGTGATTTTGATGATTGCTCTTTAAACTTGCACCTTGCGGATTCCACTATTAAGAAACCTAAGGAAGAATTAATGATGTTCTTTTTGTTGCAAATAGGAATTATGTGCCCGTGGATTTTATTGTTCTTGACATACATTGCAATCCTTCATGTCCTATTATTCTTGGTAGACCTTTCCTTAGAACGATTGGTGCAATTATTGATATGAAGGAAGGGAATGTTCGATTCCAATTTCTGTTAAGGAAAGGCATGGAACACTTCCCTAGAAATAAAATTAATTAACTTATGAATCTATTATGAGAGCCACTTATGAATTGCCTTCCAAAGATGGCAATACCTAGATCTATCTTCGCTTTTATGCCAAGCTAGGGGCGTTAAACGATAGCGCTTGTTGGGAGGCAACCCAATTTTAGTTTTATTCCTTGCTTTTTTCTCCTGTTTAGTATTATATAATTTATCAAGCCTCTGTTTTTCTTGTGTTTTTTGTATTTAATTAGTGTTTGTGCCAAGTAGAACCGTTGGGAAGACTTGGAGAAAGTCTTTTTAATCTTGCTGTAAAAAACATAAACTTTAGCGCTCACGAGAACTGCCGCCATTTTTATTTGGAAAGTGATATTTAGTTAATTCGTTTTACAGATGATTAATAGATAAATTTCTCACGTCCAGAAATTTATTTTAGAATTTTTGGGGTTCCATATCTTGCGTTAGGTACAGATTACTACAGACTGTTCTGTTTTTGACAGATTCTGTTTTTCGTGTGTTGTTTGCTTATTTTGATGAATCTATGGCTAGTAAAATAGTTTATAAACCATAGAGAAGTTGGAATACAGTAGGTTTAACACCAATATAAATAAATAATGAGTTCATTACAGTACCTTGAAGTGGTGTTTTGTTTTATTTCGCTAACGGAGCTCACATGATTTTCTACTTTAAGTTTTGTGTTGTGAAGTTTTCAAGTTTTGGGTAAAGATTTGATAGAATATGGAACAAGGAGTGGCAAGAGCCTAAGATTGGGGATGCCCATGGCACCCCCAAGATAATCTAAGGACACCTAAAATCCAAAGCTTGGGGATGCCCCGGAAGGCGTCCCCTCTTTCATTTACTTCTATCGGTAACTTTCCTTGGAGGTATATTTTTATTTACCACATGATATGTGTTTTGCTTGGAGCGTCTTGTATCATTTGAGTCTTTATTTTTTAGTTTTCCACCATCATCATTGCTGCACACACCTTTTTG
This sequence comes from Triticum aestivum, assembly GCF_018294505.1. Taxonomy (NCBI): domain Eukaryota; kingdom Viridiplantae; phylum Streptophyta; class Magnoliopsida; order Poales; family Poaceae; genus Triticum; species Triticum aestivum. Next base: position 307,950,354 of record NC_057794.1, read on the forward strand.
AGAGAGACACTCATGATTCGGAAATTGTTAGAATACCCTATGTGCGTCACTTATATCTTTTGAGTTATATAGTTTTTGCTCTAGTGCTTCACTTATATCTTTTAGAGCATGATGGTGGATTTGTTTTATAGAAACTTTTATTCTCTCATGCTTCACTTAGATTATTTTGAGAGTCCTACAAAACAGCATGGTAATTTGCTTTAATTATGTTAGGCATTCAAGATTAATAATAAAATTTTATTATGAGTGTGTTGAATACTATGAGAAGTTTGAAACTTGATAATTGTTTTGAGATATGGAGATGGTGATATTAGAGTCATGCTAGTTGAGTAGTTGTAAATTTGATAAATGCTTGTGTTGAAGTTTGTGATTCCCGTAGCATGCACGTATGGTGAACCATTATGTTAAGAAGTCGGAGCATGATGTATTTATTGATTGTCCTCCTTATGAGTGGTGGTCGGGGACGAGCGATGGTCTTTTCCTACCAATCTATCACCCTAGGAGCATGCACATAGTACTTTGCTTCGATAACTAATAGATTTTTGCAATAAGTATGTGAGTTCTTTATGACTAATGTTGAGTCCATGGATTATACACACTCTCACCCTTCTACCATTGCTAGCCTCTCTAATACCGCGCACCTTTCGCCGGTATCATACACCCACCATATACCTTCCTCAAAACAGCCACCATACCTACCTATCATGGCATTTCCATAGCCATTCCGAGATATATTGCCATGCAACTTTCCACTGTTTCGTTTACTATGACACGCTCCATCATTGTCATATTGCTTCGCATGATCATGTAGTTGACATTTTAGTTGTGGCAAAGCCACCGTTCATAATTCTTTCATATAAGTCACTCATGCATCATTGCTATCCCGGTACACCGCTGGAGGCATTCATATAGAGTCATACTTTGTTCTAGTATCGAGTTCTAATCATTGAGTTGTAAATAAATAGAAGTGTGATGATCATCATTCATAGAGTATTGTCCCAATAAAAAAGAAGAAGAAAGGCCAAAAAAAGGAAGGCAAAAAAAAAGAATAAGTAAAAAGGGGCAATACTACTATCCTTTTTCCCCACTTGTGCTTCAAAGTAGCACCATGATCTTCATGATAGAGAGTCTCTTATGTTATCACTTTCATATACTAGTGGGAATTTTTCATTATAGAACTTGGCTTGTATATTCCAATGACGGGCTTCCTCAAATGCCCTAGGTCTTCGTGAGCAAGCAAGTTGGATGCACACCCACTTAGTTTCTTTTTGTTGAGCTTTCATACATTTATAGCTCTAGTGCATCCGTTGCATGGCATTCCCTACTCACTCACATTGATATCTATTGATGGGCATCTCCATAGCCCGTTGATACGCCTAGTTGATGTGAGACTATCTTCTCCCTTTTTGTCTTCTCCACAACCACCATTCTATTCCACCTATAGTGCTATGTCCATGGCTCACGCTCATGTATTGCGTGAAGACTGAAAAAGTTTGAGAACACCAAAAGTATGAAACAATTCCTTGGCTTGTCATCGGGGTTGTGCATGATTTGAATACTTTGTGTGGTGAAGATGGAGCATAGCCAGACTATATGATTTTGTAGGGATAACTTTCTTTGGCCATGTTATTTTGAAGAGACATAATTGCTTAGTTAGTATGCTTGAAGTATTATTATTATTTCTATGTCAATATTAAACTTTTGTCTTGAATCTTTCAGATCTGAATATTCATACCACAATTAAGAAGAATTACATTGAAATTATGCCAAGTAGCATTCCACATCAAAAATTCTGTTTTTATCATTTACCTACTCGAGGACGAGCAGGAATTAAGCTTGGGGATGCTTGATACGTCTCCAACGTATCTATAATTTTGATTGTTCCATGCTATATTATATTCTGTTTTGGACATTACTGGGATTTATTATACACTTTTATATTATTTTTGGGACTGACCTATTAACCGGAGGCCCAGACCAGAATTGCTGTTTTTTTGCCTATTTTAGGGTTTCGCAGAAAAATAATATCAATCAGAGTCCAAATGGAATGAAACCTTTGAGAATGTGATTTTTGGAACGAACATGATCCACAGGACTTGGACCCTACGTCAAGTAATCAACGAGGAAGGCACGAGGTAGGGGGGCGCGCCTACCCCCCCAGGCGCGCCCTCCACCCTCATGGGGCCCACATTGCTCCACCGACGTACTCCTTCCTCCTATATATACCTACATACCCCCAAACTACTAGATACGGAGCCAAAACCCTAATTCCACCGCTGTAACTTTCTGTATCCACGAGATCGCATCTTGGGGCCTTTTCCGGAGCTCCGCCGGAGGGGGTATCGATCACGGAGGGCTTCTACATCAACACCATAGCCTCTCCGATGAAGTGTGAGTAGTTTACTTCAGACCTACGGGTCCATAGTTATTAGCTAGATGGCTGCTTCTCTCTTTTTGGATCTCAATACAAAGTTCTCCCCCTCTCTTGTGGAGATCTATTCGATGTAATCTTCTTTTGCGGTGTGTTTGTTGAGATCGATGAATTGTGGGTTTATGATCAAGTTTATCTATGAACAATATTTTAATCTTCTCTGAATTCTTTTATGTATGATTGGTTATCTTTGCAAGTCTCTTCGAATTATCAGTTTGGTTTAGCCTACTAGATTGATCTTTCTTGCAATGGGAGAAGTGCTTAGCTTTGGGTTCAATCTTGCGGTGTCCTTTCCCAGTGATAGTAGGGGCAGCAAGGCACGTATTGTATTGTTGCCATCGAGGATAACAAGATGGGGTTTATATCATATTGCATGAGTTTACCCCTCTACATCATGTCATCTTGCTTAAAGCGTTACTCTGTTATCTTGAACTTAATACTCTAGATGCATGCTGGATAGCGGTCGATGTGTGGAGTAATAGTAGTAGATGCAGGCAGGAGTCGGTCTACTTGTCTCGGACGTGATGCCTATATACATGATCATACCTAGATATTCTCATAACTATGCTCAATTCTGTCAATTGCTCAACAGTAATTTGTTCACCCACCGTAATACTTATGCTCTCGAGAGAAGCCTCTAGTGAAACCTATGGCCCCCGGGTCTATTTTCCATCATATTAATCTTTCAATACTTAGTTATTTCCTTTGCCATTTATTTTACTTGCATCTTTATTTCTCTTTATCATAAAAATACCAAAAATATTATCTTGTCATATCTATCAGATCTCACTCTCATAGGTGACCGTGAAGGGATTGACAACCCCTTTATCGCGTTGGTTGCGAGGAGTTTATTTGTTTGTGTAGGTGCGAGGGACTCGTGCGTGGCCTCCTACTGGATTGATACCTTGGTTCTCAAAAACTGAGGGAAATACTTACGCTGCTCTACTGCATCACCCTTTCCTCTTTAAGGGAAAACCAATGCAGTGCTCAAGAGGTAGCATTTACCAAGTGGGAATTTAATTTCCTTTTTTCCTTCAGGACCTTAAGAATGTGGTTAGTCTCAGCTTGCTTCGTTTTGAAATCCACCAAATATTTAATGGTTGTCTTGAGTACTGCTTGTGATTGTGCTGTTTGCTTCCTCAACATGTCAACTTCATCTCTAAGTGCAGAAGCAGAATCTCTTTCTACCACTAGTTTAGCCTCTAGAGCATCAGCAGCTGGCAATTCATAATGCATGATTGGGCCAGTGCCAGTGCTGTGGGATGATACAACGTCCAGGGGGACCTCACTCTTTGTTCTTGGGCTAACATGTTTTGCCATTAAAGTTTCGGTTGGATTCAGAAAAGTTGAAGTTAGCAAAACATCTCAACTGGGAGTTATAACAGCAAACCAGTTAAACAAACAAGGAATTAAAGAGTTTCAATTCGATGCTGAAAAGTAGTTACTAACATCATTGTAACCCGTTGTTGCAGCAGCAAAGCAGCTAAACGAACAAGTAGTTATTCAAGTTCAGGCAAACTGGTAATTCTTAACAGTAAGTATCAAACACATAGATAGGCGCAGTCTATAATAGGATTAACAGGCTGTGGCATTATGTAACTAGTAGCAAACTAAATTAAGCCAAGCAACGTAATTGAACAATTTTGCAATAAGTGGCTAATAAAATTCCGAGAAGCAGGTAACTGAACTTACGCTAGTTCTTTGTACAAGCATACTGCAACTTCTTTTTTGCTTACAAGGTTGTACGAAGGAGTCCATGGCATCAATTGCTTGGATACGCAGTCCCAATACTTCTTTCCCACACTGCATTGGTAAGTCGAATGGTTAATCTGGTAAGATGGTGCGTCCTTGATATGTTATATGAGGACGTGTAGTCAGACTAGTTGTAGCCACACACATCACACTGGCTTTTACTATATATTTCATGAGATTACTTTTGGCATATCGAGATCTAAGCAATCTACAATAGGATGAAAAGACTAGCATCCTTCACATTATCGGCGAACTCAGTTCATGAAACAAGCAATTCAACCATTCTGTTGGTAAATCAAAAGCGCCACTGGAATATTTTTCACTACCCCAATCATACATGCAAAAAGGGGTGACGCCACCATAGGGGCTGGTATGGGCGGCCGCCTCGGGTGGCTGGAAAGTGTGCACCTAGTTTGAGTCATCCAGGTTGGCCCAGGCTAGTTTTTTCGTCCCAACGCACGAGCAGACAATGTAAAAAATGAAGAAAAATGTTTCAATTTGGATGGGCCAATAACATAAGTGCAAGGCAGGCCCTATAGCAGGCTCGCGTCCCAAACGAGCGCCTCCCATATCGATCGACAGCAGGAAAAAATCCCAATTCATTCGCTCCAGCCTCTAGTCTAGTTCGCTCCTAACCTAGCCGCCGCTGGACAGACCGACATAGCACTTCCTCGCGCCCTCGTTGGAGGGCGGTCGCCAGGCTTGAAGCGAACGGAAGGACAAGAAGATGAAGATCCAACCCTGGGTGTAGCCTGCGTGGGAGGTAGCGACGGCAACACGAGCATGGCATCGAGCTTGCGCAAATGGACAGTCGCAGCTTGCAAGAGTAGCATGCACAACGAGCAGGTACATCACATCCCTGATTATATCTAATTCAACTCTTCAATTTCTGGCCAATAGTTAAACATGACGGTCTTGTAAACTGTTTGTATGTAGGGAATCTATGAGAAATGAAACCAATTTCTACTTATTTTATAACTCCCCCAATCAATACTGAACTGACTGAATCTGATGTATCTAATCAAGTTTCCGGTGCAAACATCCAAGCTCATGTTTTTCTTGATCCTGAAGTGTCTAATGAACAAACTGCTAATGAAGGATTTGATGCAAACATTTTACATGCTCCTGGTGATGAACATATAGTGTCTAATGAGGGATCTAATGCAAGCATTTTGCAAGCTCCCATTAAAGGATTTAGTGTCTAATGATGATCTGCTATGTTGAGAGAGACATAGAGATTTGCAGGCATTGATGACAAGCAAATTATAGTGCATTTTCATGGCTTGAGGAAACGTCAAGGCCATCTACTCGAAAGTCCCTGTATCATGACAACGTAGCCTAAATACTTTTCTAATCTGTTGTTTGAAACTATTGGCTTAATTATGCATGATAGATATATTGATATGCAGTTTGCGCACTGGTTATAGGTGCAATTACACTTCGATATTTTCAGCCAGAGAACGAATAATTCAAGAAGGTACTGACCATGTTTGTAGTCCTTGTACACCATGTTGCATTTTGTGATTTTTGGTGCTTGCATCATTTAGTGTTTATAATCTGAACTACTTTGGATCATTAGCTGGTTTTCAAAGCGCATGTAGCTTCACATTTCTCAAGTTATGTTGATTTCTGGAGTGCAAGTGCCTTCGTATTTTTTAAGTTAAATGTTCGCCCCTGGTAACTTGAATTCGTGGATCCGCCACTACACACAAATCATACACAAATGCCAGTATGAATTAAATGAAATGCAGGGACTTACGCTAGCTCGTTGTACAGGCTCACTGTAGCTCTGCTTGCGCTTGGGATGTTCCATGTACAAGTCCATGTTACCACTTGCTTGGATGTGCATGCCTTGTGCTCCTTGCATCCCCCTCTGCATTTTTTACATGGCGAATGGTTTATCAAATAAGAGGAATCGACCTTGTTGTTGTGCCGGAGGAAAGATACTTACAAGGTTATACGGGTGTGCAGGATGTGTACTAGATCCGTAGCACCGTCATGCTTCGCTAAAAAATGGATTTGCTTGTTTTAGGCGATATCTCCAGAAGAATTAAGAGTTAAAGTCAGAGTTGCATAGGCGTGTAAGCTAAGAGAGAAGTGAAAGGATATCCAAACATTGTCCGAACAGTGCACAAGGGAGTGATGTGTGGATACCTAGTTCGGGCCGGCGTTTGGGCATGCTCGCCTAGCTAGAGTGTGGGTCACTTCAGAGCCATTGAGGGTGATGCGCTGGCGTTGGCTGGCCGCGCACGGATGCAGATCTTGAGTGGTAGTGGAGCGCTACGATGCGGTGGACGAGACCGTTGGTGAAGCCCCAACGGCCTCGGGGGGGGGGGGGAGGGGGCGGAGGTGCGACGATGTGCTCAGTGAAGTAGCCCCGGTGAGCTGGGAGACGACGTTGGTGAAGCGCACCTGATGCGGTGGAAGTCGGTGTCTGTGAGGCACGTCGGTTGCGGCGGCCGACGTTGTCGGTGGACCACCCGATGCGGTGGACGAGGGCGTAGATGAGGTAGCTCCGGTGCGGTGGTGAAGTGCGACCGTCGTCTTCATTGTTGTCGTCCGGCACAGAGGTGGGGAAAGAGACGAGACGAGGGGCGATTCGAACTTTGCTTGGGTTGGCGGCGAATTAGAGATTTGAGCAATCTGGGCATGGAAGGGGACATTGGAGAAGGGAGATTTTGCATGGCTGGAATTGGGTCCGTCAGGTATTTCAATCCGAAATGTGGAAGCGCGAACTTATTTTGTCGTCGTCCTTTTTTTGGGGGGGGGAAGGGGGGAGGGAGGGAGGGGGGTGGGTGGGACGCAGCTTCGGTGCCTTAAAGGCACCTGCCTTTGGGTCAGTGACATGTGGGCCAGCCACCTGTTGGGCCCACATGTCATGGACACAAAGGTAGGTGTCTTAAGGCGCCGAAGCACCCGTCCGGGTGGGTGGCTGGGTGCTAAGCCACCGTACAACACACGCGACCACCACGACACGACCCTGGTCTGCCTGGTGCGCCTACACTTGAGAGGAGATTTGAGAATGCAAACGAATCTTCTTTCATTTGCAAATGAATCTGTATGTATTACCATGCCCGTGTTTCCTTGCAAATAATTAGTCATTCCAAACGAGATACTATAAATTAATTAATGAAGAGTTATTTAAAAAATGAAATGTATCCACGGTATCCACGCTAACTTGGATTAGAGTGTGTGTCACATAATTAGTTATTTGAATTAGAGTGTGTGTCACATAGCGATCCCCAATTCTAACGTGGATTTCACATTTCACTGTATCCACGCCACTTTTTTAATACAAATTCATATGTATATGATGAACACCATGGTAGTGAGAAAACTTTTGGATGGATTCAAACATATGACCTAGAAAATAGCACAACAAATCGAGTGAATGTCAACTTTTTGAAACCTAGTATGGCACGAATTCGAAATAATTACCCATATGCACGGTCCTCAGTTCAAATCTTACAATGTACACCGAATTGAAACATCGATATTAAGTCTCGTACTATCTACATACAAATGTTGTTTTTAGCCCCCCCCCCCCCCGCACACACACTACATACTTCCTGTGTCGGTCAATCTTCCTCTCCTAAGCACCTTAGGAAGCTATCAGTTTCCAACACACATTCATTCTTTCTCTCCATGTTTCCATCTCTAACTCTCTCAACTACACAACCCCCTTTTTCCACTCTATTACCAAATGTATTTACCTCACACACCTGCCATTGCACCCCATGCCGAGCTCTCTCTCTCTCTCTCCCTCTCCCTCTCACCCTCTTGCGCTAAATACATGCATTGCCTATCTAGCCCCCAACCTCTCGTGCGCACGCACACACGTTGTCTATCTAGGTCACTCCCTCGAGACTGTCCCACTCTTTCTTCCGCACGGCGGGCCACACTCGCTCAATCTTGCTCTCTTTATATGAGTCTCGTTTAACCTCATTTTTTTCACACAAAAATGATATATCTCCCTGTTCGGGCCTCGATCGACACACTCTATACTCTCTCACGCAGATTGTCTATCTAGGTTACTCCATCCAAGCCGTCCCCACTCTTTCGACCTCATGGCAGGCCACGCTCGCTCAATCTCTCTCTCTCCCTCTCTCTCTATCTCCCTCTCTCTCTCTCTCTCTTTGTATGTATCAATTGACCTCGTCTTTCTCGGACAAAAACGATATATCACCATGTTTGAGCCCAATTTGACCTATTCACATTGTATACTCTCTCACGCACATTGTCTATCTAGGTCACTCTCTCCAACCCGTCTCACTCTTTCGATCGCACGACGACCCTATGTGATCGATTGACCTTACTTCCTCCCACGCACAAAATATATCTACACGTCTGTGACTGGATCATCTCTCAAGCTCTATCTTATAGCCCTCACCCTTGCCAAAAGCTCAATCGGACAATATCTCTCCAGAGCATATATATATTTGTTCAATGAATGTCAGACCACACTCACTTTGTCTCTCTATCTATATGTCTCTCGATTGACCTCGCTTTCTCACGCCGTATCTTCCATACATTGAAGCTACCTCTCCATCCCTCGCAAAGCCGGAGCTATTTACATTGCGAGGGGCACTCCAACCTTGGATTAATTTGTGTAGGCATTTACTCCGGTCGGTTTAGATTATATTTTCGTAGCATTCAGCCCACAACTACTCCAAACACCATTGCAACCCCTGCAACTCCCCTAGTTGATTTCCCTTTGACTCGGTCATCGCTCTCTCACACGTCCTTTCTTGCCTTCAATGTCACACCATGGTATTATTGCAAAAAACTCTGTTGTTCTCTTTAATTATTATAAATAAGCTACAAAACTACACACCGATTGTCCACTTGGAATGGAACAAATTTTGACCCACAAATTAAAGTGCTACAAACTACACACCGAGGGGCCCACATGTCATGAAACAAATTTGGACCCATATACAAATTAAAAAATAAAGGACGAGGATCGAACATGCGAGCAGGGCCTTCAAGCCGCACGTCAATAGGCAACATACGTAGAACATCAATGTTTGTTGTACCTCCCTTTGTTCACATAATGTTTTTATATTACCATAACCTATTTAATGGATAACATGTAATATTATTTTTATTACTATTCGCCTTCACTTACTGGTGGGTTCCATGTGTGCTCTCTCTCCTCCCCTTCTGCGTTTAGACGCACGGGCAAACACAAAGAACTCGCGGGAGATGTTGCCGTTGACCATATCTGGACGCGTTCACAAGTTACGGCACCAGTTTCACGTACTAGTAGCACTAGTCAGTGTGTACGTGCAATGCACGTTAATTTGGAAGTATATTAAGTGCATGCGGATATTAAGTAGGATATTACTTGCGTGTTATTATGTGTTAGCACTATTTTTGGCATGAAATTAACTGCACGCTAAACGTGTTGAGCGCTCGACATTGAAGCAGTCTAGGTCGTTGGATGACAAGGAATACATGTGGCTTGATGACGTTTTATATTTAATTTGATACGACTCTAGCAAAACATTCAATCGATCAAACCATAGATTTCGCTCAGTCCGACTCCGACTTTAAATTATACGACGATCAATCTAAAATAAACGGAAATGATAAACGTTCCGATTTTAAGCATGGCAATATGAACGTTTTTCATGGCAAATTTAGATTACGCAGCGGCGGCGGGGGCGTCTTGCGATGGGAAGCGGCTCCTATGCCATGCTTTGTGTGTCGTCGGGCCACTACCCAACGGCGACGGCGGCGCCTTGCGCCGTTGTTGGTGTACTCCTGGACGTTGGCCTAGCTTCAAGGAAGGCCAAAATGTTCTGGACTTTGGAGCGAGTCAACTGGCGGGAGGAGGCGACTGGTGTCGGTGTAAAAACCCGCGGATCTCGGGTAGGGGGTCCCGAACTGTGCGTCTTGGATCGATGGTAACAGGAGACGGGGGACACAATGTTTACCCAGGTTCGGGCCCTCTCTATGGAGGTAAAATCCTACGTCCTGCTTGATTGATATTGATGAATATGAGTGTTACAAGAGTGGATCTACCACGAGATCGTTATGGCAAAAACCCTAGAAGTCTAGCCTATGTGGGTATGGTAATGAGTATATGTGTTGTCCTTTCCGTACTACCCCCTTCGGTTTATATAGACACCGGGGGGGATCTAGGGTTTACATGGTGTCGGTTACATAAGAAGGAATCTTCGATTGCTAAGCTTGCCTTCCACGCTAAGTAGAGTCCAATCCGGACACGATGCAGTCTTCGGCCTTCATGTCTTCACAGCCCATCAGTCCGGCCCAAAGGATAATAGGCCGGACGCCCGAGGACCCCTTAGTCCTGGACTCCCTCAGTAGCCCCTGAACCTGGCTTTAATGACGAGGAGTCCGGCACGCAGATTTGTCTTCGGCATTGCAAGGCGGGTTCCCTTCTTCCCGAACTTCAAGATAGTCTTCGGATGCGATGATTGTATCCGGACCTGTCACACACACCATATATAACCGCAGAGAGAATATATATTCTTACACGAGTCTAATCCACTGACAACTTTTACAACATGACATCATGTTCGTCCGGTCGTAATTTCAAACCGTTTTTCGTCTACCGCTCCATGTTGCGAGACGCGGTTGTTATTGGCACGTCTTGTCTAAGCAAAGATCGTGCCCCCTTATTTCGGGATTCTCATAAATACGGGCATGGGTAACCCAACCATGCCATTTTGCACCGTTCTCGGGAATAGGCGAGTTCAAGGCGAGTGGGGAGGCGCTCGATATTCACGGTCTTTATAAGGGGATAAGGACACTCTTCCTTTACCCACATCCTTCTTCATCTCCAGTCCCTCCGTCCTTGAGCTCTAGCGCCCAAGCATTCAGCTTTTCCTCGTTCGAGAAGACATTCCAATCATGTACGGATCTGGGGCTGGAGGCAAGTGGATGGCCTCCTCTGTTAAGGAGAAAAACATCACGGAGCTCCGGGAGGCCGGCTATCTAGCCAAGGAGATTGCTCACCGACTACCGGAAAAAGGGCAGATCGTCCCTACCCCCGATCCCCACGAGAGGGTTGTGTTTCTCACACACTTCGTTCGTGGGCTGGGATTCCCTCTTGATCCATTTGTCCGTGGATTGATGTTTTACTATGGGTTGTATTTCCACGATCTGGCCCCCAACTTTATCCTCAATATCTCCGCATTCATAGTTGTGTGTGAAGCCTTTCTCCGCATCCCACCTCACTTCGGCCTATGGCTGAAGACTTTTAATGTAAAGCCAAAGGTGGCGCGCGACCAACAGGCCGAGTGCGGAGGTGCCATGGTGGGCAAGATGCCCAATACCACCTGGCTCGAAGGCTCCTTCGTAGAGACGGTGAAGGGATGACAATCGGGGTGGTTCTATATCACCGAGCCGCGCGACGCCAACTGGGCGGCGGCTCCCAAATTCTGATCCGGAGTCCTGATGCGGCTTACCTCTTGGCAGGAGAAGGGCCTGACCTGTGGATCTCTGGAAGAGATCACAGGGCTCCAAACGTGCCTCCAGAATATGATAACCTGGAAGATCAAGCTAGTTGATGTGATCCAGGTCATGCTTGTACGCCGGATCCTTCCATGTTGCCGGACCTGTTATTTGTGGGAATTCAATCCGGCCGAGCACCAGACGCTGCCAAGGCTCTTCAGCACGACACACAAAGATATCTGGAAGGTGCTCTTCAAGGGCAGCGAGACGCCGCCACCCTTGACCAAAGATCGCAGGCTCAACTTTAAGCGTCAGGCCAATTCGGTGAGCCGACAAGGTGTAGTCTTTAAGGACACATTTCGAGGGAGGATACTAAGCCTTCTTGTCAATTTCTTTTTCAGGCCTGGGTCGATCTAGCAGGACAGATTAATAGTCCGGCTCCGCCACCCGAAGATGAAGAAACCCCACTTCTTACCAAGATGCTATTTCCGGCGCCTTACGACATGCCGGAGAAGAAGGTCAAAACCACGGTCAAGGGGACTAGGTGTGGGCTTCATCGAAGGAGCACCTTGGTCATCTCGTCTGACGACGAGACAGACCCCTTAGCTACCAAAGACGACGACAAGGAGGGAGGCGAATCCCCCCCTGCGAAAGGAAGGGAGAAAAGGGAGGCCTCCCCGAGTTTGGAGTCGGAGGCGCCCAATAGGGGGAGAGGCTCCTTCACGGATAACTCTGCGTGGGATATTGACTGCAGTCCGGAGCGACCTCGTTGGACCAAGCCTCAGGCCGCCTCGTGAGTACCAGAATCAGAAACATCCGGCCTTCTTGGTTTGCAATATTGACGCATATTAAACCTTGTTGTTGCAGTTCGGCACGCGACGGCTCCCCACGATCCTCGATAGAGGATTCGCTGGACTCAAAGGAGATGGCTAGCATGTCACCGCCGCCTGCTCATTCCATCTCACCCAAGGGTGACGATGAGGTGGCATCCAAAAAGACTTTCCCAGGCCGGTGGGAGATTCCGGAGACCATCGGGGTGACGCCCCAGGATGGCTCCTTGGCCGCCGGACATACGGGCGAAAAAGTCCCCACGGGGACCGGTGACGGGGCCCGAGTTCCCTTCGGGCCTCAGCCGGATACCATTCCGGAGATCTACAAGGCGCCGGGGTCCAGCGAACGGCATTCCCCCAAGGAGGGTATGTGCCTGTTCCACAGATGACCTCTGTCCAACCAGAGGCAAAGCTGGATGCCAAGAAGCTGATGACCGAGGGACCGCCGGAGGGCAAGGAGCATCGTCGACCCAAGCTCTATTTTGACGGCATCTTGGAGGGGTCCCGCCTTGTGGCGGAACAATGTTTGAAGGGTATCATTTTCCCATGAGAACATTTGTATTATATTGTCCTATAATATGGAGCAGTGATGTTATGTATTATAATGCTTATGATTTACATTTTACCTCTTGTGCGGCTGTTTATGAAATCTGAGGGTTGACCAGTCGTCGGCTTCTGCCCCCACGTAGATAATACGGGAGTGTTCGGGATAAATCTAAACACTCTTTACTCCACATTCTGGTCCTCAAAGGAGGTGTTTAGCGCAACGAACAAGGCAATCAGACTATGCGACCTTTACCGCTCTCACTTAGCCATAGGAGTTTGACAATTAAAAAGTTTGGCGAAGCCCCTGGTATTCGGAAGGCCGAACTACGGCTGTTATACACGCCTAATCAGAGGGACCGACTCTTCGCGCGAAGCAGAAAAAATCTCTAACGATTTGGAACCTCTCGAACAGTTGACCAGCTCTCGCTGCATCATGACAGTCAGTTTTCGGCTTTCTCTACTGTGGTGCTCGTCCGAAAGAATCGGGACACAATCGCAGTAGTTCTCCCTTTATTACCCTAGCCGATATAGCGGAACGTAAGGTAGTAAGCACAGGAGCCGTGCAACCCAACTATTGACCAAAGACATGATTCGGAGCCGATGCATATAATGCTATAAGTTCGGGGTGCCAAACTATACTATAAAAGTGTTCAGACTTTTTATTGCCATAGTGTTGGGTGTAATGAAGCCCCTGGCGTAGTAATACGAACCATAGTGTACGTGTGCAATAAGTAATATTTACAAAGGTGAGAAAACAGGAAAATTAGGTAATAAGTTGGCGCCGTCATTCATTCACCATTGTGATGTAATTGGTACGTCGAGGCGTACTTTGTGCAAATAATGCGATAAGCAAGTAAAGCTATTTATCATGCCGTAACCAAGGGCGGGCTGCGTGAGGGTATGTAAAACAAGTATGGTGATCGTTAATAGAGACCACCTGGGGGTTCCTTTGTATGCCAGAGCTCCTTGCCTCCTTGGTGTGTTCTTAAATCGAGTCGTCCGTATAGACCTCGAAAAGAGAAAAAACCCATAATAAAAAGCAAAAGTAAAGGTGTGTGAATCCCGGTGTCGGTCGAGCCATACAGTGGATTGCGGACGAGTTATGCCTGCGTCGATTCCCATGGTGTTTTGAGTGCGTGGTTTATGTACGTGTGGTATTAGTGCCATTGCCTCATCGGGGCTGGGACGGAGGTCATATTGCTAATTCGGCTCTTGTTGAGCCGAGCTATCCTGCTGCAGTGTGGTCCGGACCCTCTTGATGATGTCCAGGGGCTCGGCAGCCGGATTATAATGCTGCTTGAGAAGGCCACTTTGTACCTCTGCTGCTAGAGCGGAAGTGTGCTCCTCTATATGGAGGGAGCATTCCGTATTTCCGTTTACTGTGATGATGCCATGTGGGCCGGGCATCTTTAGCTTGAGATAAGCGTAATGTGGTACAACATTGAATCTAGCGAATGCGGTTCGTCCGAGCAGGGCGTGATAGCCGCTACGAAATGGGACGATATCGAAGATTAGTTCTTCGCTTCAGAAGTTATCCGGGGAACCGAAGTCCACCTCCAGCGTGATCGAGCCCGTACAACGGGCCTCTACGCCTGGTATGACTCCTTTAAAGGTAGTTATCGTGGGTTTGATTCGTGAGGGATTAATGCCCATCTTGCATACTGTATCCTGATAGAGCAGGTTGAAGCTGCTACCACCGTGCATTAGGACTCATGTCATGTGAAATCCGTCAATGATTGTGTCGAGTAACAATGCGGCCGAACCGCCATGACGGATGCTAGTTGGATGATCACGACGATCAAAGGTGATCGGGACTGACGACCATGGGTTAAATTTTGGGGCGACTGGCTCTACCGCATAAACGTCCGCGAGTGCGTGCTTGCGCTCCCTTTTGGGGATGTGTGTGGCGTATATCATCTTCACCATTTTGACTTGAGGCGGGAATTTCTTCTGCCCCCCAGTGTTTGGCTGTCGGGGCTCCTCGTCTTCGTCCTCGCTCTTTGATTCCCCTTCCTTGTTTACACTATTTACCTTGCCGGCTTGCTTAAAGACCCGGCAATCTCTGTTAGTATGGTTGGCCAGTTTGTCTGGGGTGCCATGTATCTGGCACGGACGGTCGAGTATGCGGTCCAAGTTGGATGGTCCTCCACTGTTCCTTTTATAGGGCTTCTTTCGCTGACCGGACTTGGAGCCACTGAATCCGGCATGAATGCTAGTGTCATCGGTGTTATCGCCATTGCTTCTGCCTTTGTGTCTGTTGCGCCGGAGCTTGCCGGTGCTGTTTTTGGCCTCGGAGGGGCCTGTTTCGTTGGCTGTGTTGGTACTGCGAGCCAGCCAACTATCCTCTCCCACACAAAAGCGGGTCATAAGTGCTGTGAGGGCTGCCATGGATCTTAGCTTTTCCTGGCCGAGGTGACGGGCGAGCCATTCGTCCCGGATGCTATGCTTAAAGGTCGCTAGGGCTTCAGCATCCGGACAGTCAAAGATCTGGTTCTTTTTGGTTAGGAACCTAGTCCAGAATTTTCTGGCTGATTCTACAGATTGTTGAACTATGTGGCTTAAGTCATCGGCATCGGGTGGCCGGACATATGTACCTTGGAAGTTGTCGAGGAAGGCCTCTTCCAATTCTTCCCAGCTGTCGATGGAGTTCTCAGGCAGACTATTTAGCCAGTGTCGAGCTGGTACTTTGAGCTTTAACGAGAGGTATTTGATGGCATGGAGGTCATCTCCTCGGGCCATATGTATGTGAAGAATGAAATCTTCGATCCATACAGCCGGGTCGGTTGTTTCATCCTATGATTCAATATTGACAGGCTTGAACACTTCGGGAAATTGATGATCCAGCACCTCGTCTGTGAAGCAGAGAGGGTGTGCTGCACCTCTATAGCGGGCCGTGTCACGACGTATCTCCCATGACGTCCGTTGATATCTACTACACAACCTTCTTCTTGTAGACGTTGTTGGGCCTCCAAGTGCAGAGGTTTGTAGGACAGTAGCAAATTTCCCTCAAGTGGATGACCTAAGGTTTATCAATCCATAGGAGGCGTAGGATGAAGATGGTCTCTCTCAAGCAACCCTGCAACCAAATAACAAAGAGTCTCTTGTGTCCCCAACACACCCAATACAATGGTAAATTGTATAGGTGCACTAGTTCGGCGAAGAGATGGTGATACAAGTGGTATATAGATGATAGATAAAGGTTTTTGTAATATGAAAATATAAAAACAGCAAGGCAACTAATGATAAAAGTGAGCGTAAACGGTATTGAAATGTGTGGAAATAAGGCCTAGGGTTCATACTTTCACTAGTGTAAGTTCCCTCAACAATAATAACATAATTGGATCATATAACTATCCCTCAACATGCAACAAAGAATCACTCCAAAGTCACTAATAGCGGAGAACGAACGAAGAGATTATGGTAGGGTACGGAACCACCTCAAAGTTATTCTTTCCAATCAATCTATTGGGCTATTCCTATAGGTGTCACAAACAGCCCTAGAGTTCGTACTAGAATAACACCTTAAGATACAAATCAACCAAAACCCTAATGTCACCTAGATACTCCAATGTCACCTCAAGTATCCGTGGGTATGATTATACGATATGCATCACACAATCTCAGATTCATCTATTCAACCAACACATAGAACCTCAAAGAGTGCCCCAAAGTTTCTACCGGAGAATCACAACGAAAACATGTGCCAACCCCTATGCATAGGTTCATGGGCGGAACCCGCAAGTTGATCACCAAAACATACATCAAGTGAATCACGTGATATCCCATTGTCACCACAGATACGCATGGCAAGACATACATCAAATGTTCTCAAATCTTTAAAGACTCAATCCAATAAGATAACTTCAAAGGGGAAACTCAATCCATTACAAGAGAGTAGAGGGGGGAAGAAAACATCATAGGATCCAACTATAATAGCAAAGCTCGCGATACATCAAGATCGTATCACCTCAAGAACACGAGAGAGAGAGAGATCAAACACATAGCTACTGGTACATACCCTCAGCCCCGAGGGAGAACTACTCCCTCCTCGTCATGGAGAGCACCGGGATGATGAAGATGGCCACCGAAGAGGGATTGCCCCCTCCGGCAGGGTGCCGGAACGGGTCTAGATTGGTTTTCGGTGACGGCGGAACTCCCGATCTATTGTCTGTTCTGGAAGTTTTAGGGCACGTGAGTATATATGGGTGCATGAAGTACGTCGGTGGAGCTTCAGGGGCCCCACAAGGCAGGGGGCGTGCCCTAGGGGGGGGGCGCCCCCACCCTCGTGAGCACCTCCCTTGGCTCCTGATGTGGGGTCCAAGTCCATCCGGTAGCTTTCCTTCCAAAAATAACTTCTCCAGTTGATTTCGTTCCGTTTTGACTCCGTTTGATATTCCTTTTCTTTGAAACACCGAAATAGGCAAAAAACAGCAAATCTGGGTTGGGCCTTCGGTTAATAGGTTAGTCCCAAAAATAATATAAAAGTGGATAATAAAGCCCAATATTGCCCAAAACAGTATATAACATAGCATGGAGCAATCAAAATTATAGATACGTTGGAGACGTATCAAGCATCCCCAAGCTTAATTCCTGCTCGTCCTCGAGTAGGTAAATGATAAAAACAGAATTTTTGATGCGGAGTGCTACTTGGCATAATTTCAATGTAATTCTTCTTAATTGTGGTTTGAATATTCAGATCCGTAAGATTCAAGACAAAAGTTCATATTGACATAAAAATGATAATACTTCAAGCATACTAACTAAGCAATTATGTCTTCTCAAAATAACATGGCCAAAGAAAGTTCATCCCTACAAAATCATATAGTTTAGTCATGCTCCATTTTCGTCACACAAGAATGCTCTCATCATGCACAACCCCGACAACAAGCCAAGCAATTGTTTCATACTTCAGTAATCTCAAACCTATAAACTTTCACGCAATACATGAGCGCGAGCCATGGATATAGCACTATGGGTGGAATAGAATAATGAGGGGTTATGTGGAGAAGACAAAAAAGGAGAAAGTCTCACATCAACGAGGCTAATCAATGGGCTAGGGAGATGCCCATCGATTGGTGTTAATGCAAGGAGTAGGGATTGCCATGCAACGGATGCACTAGAGCTATAAATGTATGAAAGCTCAACAAAAGAAACTAAGTGGGTGTGCATCCAACTTGCTTGCTCACGAAGACCTAGGGCACTTGAGGAGGCCCATCATTGGAATATAAAAGCCAAGTTCTATAATGAAAGATTCCCACTAGTATATAAAAGTGATAACATGAGAGACTCTCTACTATGAAGATCATGGTGCTACTTTGAAGCACAAGTGTGGTAAAAGGATAGTAACATTGTCCCTTCTCTCTTTTCTCTCATTTTTTGGGCCTTCTCTTTTTTTATGGCCTTTCTCTTTTTTTTATTCCTCACTTGGGACAATGCTCTAATAATGATGATCATCACACTTCTATTTATTTACAACTCAATGATTACAACTCGATACTAGAACAAGGATGACTCTATATGAATGCCTCTGGTGGTGTAACGGGATATGCAATGAACCAAGAGTGACATGTATGAAAGAATTATGAACAGTGGCTTTGCCACAAATACTATGTCAACTACATGATCATGCTAAGCAATATGACAATGATGAATGTGTCATGATGAACGAAATGATGGAAAGTTGCATGGCAATATATCTCGGAATGGCTATGGAAATGCTATAATAGGTTGGTATGGTGGTTGTTTTGAGGAAGATATAACAAGGTTTATGTGTGAAAGAGCGTATCATATCACGGGGTTTGGATGCACCGGCGAAGTTTGCGCCAACTCTCAATGTGAGAAAGGGCAATGCACGGTACCGAAGAGGCTAGCAAGGATGGAAGGTGAGAGTGCGTATAATCCATGGACTCAACATTAGTCATAAAGAACTCACATACTTATTGCAAAAATCTACAAGTCATCAAAAACCTCGGCACTACACGCATGCTCCTAGGGGGATAGATTGGTAGGAAAAGACCATCGCTCGTCCCCGACTGTCACTCATAAGGAGGACAATCAAATAACACCTCATGTTTCAAATTTTTTACATAACGTTTACCATATGTGCATGCTACGAGACTTGCAAACTTCAACACAAGCATTTCTCAAATTCACAACTACTCAACTAGCACGACTTTGATATTATTACCCCCATATCTCAAAACAATCATCAAGCATCAAACTTCTCTTAGTATTCAACACACTCATAAGAAAGTTTTATTATTCTTGAATACCTTGCATATTAGGATTTCAAGCAAATTACCATGCTATTTAGGACTCTCAAAATAATCTAAGTGAAGCATGAGAGTTCATCTATTTATTCAAAATAAAACTACCACCATGCTCTAAAAGATATAAGTGAAGCTCTAGAGCAAATGACAAACTAGGATTTTAAGCAAATTACCATGCTATTTAGGACTCTCAAAATAATCTAAGTGAAGCATGAGAGTTCATCTATTTATTCAAAATAAAACTACCACCATGCTCTAAAAGATATAAGTGAAGAACTAGAGCAAATGACAAACTACTCTGAAAGATATAAGTGAAGATCAATGAGTAGTTGAATAATTATGCAACTATGTGAAGACTCTCTAACATTTAAGAATTTCAGATCTTGGTATTTTATTCAGACAACAAGCAAATCAAAATAGAATGAAATTCTAAGAATGGCAAACATCATGTGAAGAAGCAAAAACTTAGGATCAACCGAAACTAACCGATAGTTGTTGAAGAAGAAAGGTGGGATGCCAACCAGGGCATCCCCAAGCTTAGATGCTTGAGACTTCTTGAAATATTATCTTGGGATGCCTTGGGCATCCCCAAGCTTGAGCTTTTGTGTCTCCTTAATTCTTCTCATATCACGGTCTCCCTAAATCTCAAAAGCTTCATCCACACAAAACTCAACAAGGACTCATGAGATAAGTTAGTATAAACCATTGCCAAAACCTTATCATACTCTACTGTAGTAAATCACTAAAATTATTATTCAGCATTGCGTACTAAATGCCTCTGCATATTTGTCCTATCCTCAAATAGAATCATTAAATAAGCAAACATATGCAAACATAACAACAATCTGCCTGAATAGGATAGTCTGTAAAGAATGCAGCAACATCCATACTTCCCTAGCTCCAAAAATTATGAAAGAAAATTCCCACTGTAGTAAATTTATCAGAGCTTAATATTCAAAAGGTTTCAACACTGTATCACATTCTGACTTTTCTAGGGAATATTGCAACAGCGGTAAACTTTCTGTTTTCAAACAGCAACATGTGGACTTCTAAAATAGGCATAGTAAAGGCTATCAATGCCACTTTTATTGAAATAAAAGATTCAAAACATTGTTCTAAATAACAGCAAGCAAATTTTAACAAAATAAATTGGCAGTCCAAGCAAAACACATATCATGTGGTGAATAAAAATATAGCTCCAAGTAAAGTTACCGATGAACGAAGACGAAAGAGGGGATGCCTTCCGAGGCATCCCCAAGCTTAGGATATCGGCTATCCTTGAATATTACCTTGGGGTGCCTTGGGCATCCCCAAGATTAGGCTCTTGCCACTCCTTATTCCATAGTCCATTGAATCCTTACCCAAAACTTGAAAACTTCACAACACAAAACTTAACAGAAAACTCGTAAGCTCCGTTAGTATAAGAAAATAAATCACCACTTCAAGGTACTGTAATGAACTCATTATTTGTTTATATTGGTGTTAAACCTACTGTATTCCAACTTCTCTATGCTTTATAAACTATTTTACTAGCCATAGATTCATCAAAATAAGTAAACAACACATGAAAAACAGAATCTGTCAAAACAGAACAGTCTGTAGTAATATGGACCAAACGTATACTTCTGGAACTCATAAAATTCTCAAATAAATTGCTGGACTGGAGGAATTTATCTATTAATCATCTTCAAAAAGAATTAACTAAATAGAACTTTCCAAATAAAAATGGCAGCAATTCTCGTGAGCGCTAAAGTTTCTGTTTTTTACAGCATGATCAACAAGGCTTTCCCCAAGTCTTCCCAAAGGTTCTACTTGGCACAAAAACTAATTAAAGACATAAAACCACATCTAAACAGAGGCTAGATAAATTATTTATTACAAAACATGAGCAAAAATCAAGGAATAAAAATAAAATTGTGTTGCCTCCCAACAAGCGCTATCGTTTAACGCCCCTAGCTAGGCACGATGATTTCAATGATGCTCACATAAAGGATAAGAATTGTAACATAAAGAGAGCATCTTGAAGAATATGACTAGCAAATTTAAGTCTAACCCACTTCCTATGCATAGGGATTTTGTGAGCAAACAACTTGTGGGAACAAGAATCAACTTGCATAGGAAGGTAAAACAAGCATAACTTCAAAATTTTAAGCACATAGAGAGGAAACTTGATATTATTGCAATTCCTACAAGCATATGTTCC
Source organism: Triticum aestivum (assembly GCF_018294505.1). Lineage (NCBI taxonomy): Eukaryota > Viridiplantae > Streptophyta > Magnoliopsida > Poales > Poaceae > Triticum > Triticum aestivum. The sequence goes on from NC_057794.1 coordinate 307,971,807, forward strand.
TACCTCATAATAATTTTCAGTAGCATCATGAATGAATTCAACAATATAACCAGTACCTAAAACATTCTTTTCATGATCTACAAGCATAGAAATTTTATTACTCTCCACACAAGCAAAATTCTTCTCATTAATAGTAGTGGGAGCAAACTCAACAAAGTAACTATCATGGGATTGAAAATTGAAATCAAGATGACAAGTTTCATTGTTATTATTATTCTTTAAAGCATACGTGTCATCACAATAATCATCATAGATAGGAGGCATGCTTTCATCAAAATAAATTTGCTCATCAAAACTTGGGGGACAAAAAATATCAAACGTAGCTTCCCCAAGCTTGTCGCTTTGCATATCATTAGCATCATGGATATTCAAGGAATTCATACTAACAACATTGAAATCATGCTCATCATTCAAATATTTAGTGCCAAACATTTTATAGATTTCTTTTTCTAGCACTTGAGCAGAATTATCCTTTCCATCATACTCACGAAAGACATTAAAAAGGTGAAGCGTACGAGACAAACTCAATTCCATTTTTTTATAGTTTTCTTTTATAAATTAAACTAGTGATAAAACAAGAAACTAAAAGACTCGATTGCAAGATCTAAAGATATATCTTCAAGCGCTAACCTCCCCGGCAACGGCGCCAGAAAAGAGCTTGATGTCTACTACACAACCTTCTTCTTGTAGATGTTGTTGGGCCTCCAAGTGCAGAGGTTTGTAGGACAGTAGCAAATTTCCCTCAAGTGGATGACCTAAGGTTTATCAATCCGTAGGAGGCATAGGATGAAGATGGTCTCTCTCAAGCAACCCTGCAACAAAATAACAAAGAGTCTCTTGTGTCCCCAACACACCCAATACAATGGTAAATTGTATAGGTGCACTAGTTCGGTGAAGAGATGGTGATACAAGTGGTATATGGATGATAGATAAAGGTTTTTGTAATCTGAAAATATAAAAACAGCAAGGTAACTAATGATAAAAGTGAGCGTAAATGGTATTGCAATGTGTGGAAATAAGGCCTAGGGTTCATACTTTCGCTAGTGTAAGTTCCCTCAACAATAATAACATAATTGGATCATATAACTATCCCTCAACATGCAACAAAGAATCACTCCAAAGTCACTAATAGCGGAGAACGAATGAAGAGATTATGGTAGTGTACGGAACCACCTCAAAGTTATTCTTTCCAATCAATCCGTTGGGCTATTCCTATAGGTGTTACAAACAGCCCTAGAGTTCGTACTAGAATAACACCTTAAGACACAAATCAACCAAAACCCTAATGTCACCTAGATACTCCAATGTCACCTCAAGTATCCGTGGGTATGATTATACGATATGCATCACACAATCTCAGATTCATCTATTCAACCAACACATAGAACCTCAAAGAGTGCCCCAAAGGTTCTACCGGAGAATCACGATGAAAACATGTGCCAACCCCTATGCATAGGTTCATGGGCGGAACCCGCAAGTTGATCACCAAAACATACATCAAGTGAATCACGTGATATCCCATTGTCACCACAGATACGCATGGCAAGACATACATCAAATGTTCTCAAATCTTTAAAGACTCAATCCAATAAGATAACTTCAAAGGGGAAACTCAATCCATTACAAGAGAGTAGAGGGGGGAAGAAAACATCATAGGATCCAACTATAATAGCAAAGCTCGCGATACATCAAGATCGTATCACCTCAAGAACACGAGAGAGAGAGAGAGATCAAACACATAGCTACTGGTACATACCCTCAGCCCCGAGGGAGAACTACTCCCTCCTCGTCATGGAGAGCACCGGGATGATGAAGATGGCCACCGAAGAGGGATTGCCCCCTCCGGCAGGGTGCCGGAACGGGTCTAGATTGGTTTTCGGTGACGGCGGAACTCCCGATCTATTGTCTGTTCTGGAAGTTTTAGGGTACGTGAGTATATATGGGTGCATGAAGTACGTCGGTGGAGCTTCATGGGCCCCACGAGGCAGGGGGCGCGCCCTGGGGGGGGCGCCCCACCCTCGTGAGCACCTCCCTTGGCTCCTGACGTGGGGTCCAAGTCCATCCGGTAGCTTTCCTTCCAAAAATAACTTCTCCAGTTGATTTCATTCCGTTTCGACTCCGTTTGATATTCCTTTTCTTCGAAACACTGAAATAGGCAAAAAACAGCAAATCTGGGCTGGGCCTCCGGTTAATAGGTTAGTCCCAAAAATAATATAAAAGTGGATAATAAAGCCCAATATTGCCCAAAATAGTAGATAACATAGCATGGAGCAATCAAAAAATATAGATACGTTGGAGACGTATCATCCGTCTGTGATTATCGGCCCGGGTGTGATTAAGGTTGTCACGTCCGAATAGGTAGCTGTCATCCCGAGTATGGGAACATCCTTGCGATCCGTATATAGATCTGGTGTGTCCTGTTCTACTGTCCAATTTCCGCCGAAGATCGTATGTATGGTCGCGAGCTGGTCTGTCCCTGTTTTTGCGAGGCGGTCGGGTAGGCTACTGTTCAGTCTGAGTTGCCGTTTTATCCCGACCGCGGGGTGCTCGGTCCGCATTGTGCGAAGGAGGTATGGGATCTGTTGCCTCCTCATCGAACCGAGGTAGCAGTCTGCGTTTGGGGTACCTCTTGGCTGGGCGCTTGAGGCCGTATTCCTTAGCTGTCAGGACATCAGTCCATCTGTCGACGAGCAGGTCTTGTTCAGCTTGAAGCTGTTGTTGTTTCTTTTTCAGGCTTTTTGCAGTGGCTATGAGCTGAAGCTTAAAGCGCTCCTGCTCAAGAGGATCCTCAGGCACAATGAAGGCTTCGTTGCCAAGGCTTGTCTCCTGCTCGGAGGGTGGATGGTAACTATCATCATCCGGGTCATCTTCTATGGCCTGTCCATCAGGGTTGTTTTGCTTGCTGTCGTGTTTCTATTCGGATGTAGCCCTGATAGGGCCTTCATTATTTTTGGCGTCGCCCAGAGTACTATTTTCTCTGGTGCCACTATTGCCGTCCTTTGAGCGGTGGTGCTTAGAGCGGTGTTTGGGCCGCCGACGCTTGGATTGTGTCTCGGAGGTTTTATTCGTGTCTAGCTCTTCTTTGTTGTCGCTTGCTCCTTTAGGTGTATCAACCATGTACACGTCGTATGAAGAGGTGGCCGTCCAACATCCAGTGAATGGCGGGTCTTGGCCTTGCTCCTCATCAGCATCGTCATCCATACCGTCGATGTCTTCGGAGCCATAGTCCAGCATGTTGGTTAAATCATCGATGGTGGCTATGAAGTGGGCGGCGGGTGGGGAGCAAAATTCCCAATCATCCGTTTCTAGCTCGAACCAGACATAGTTCGGCTGTGAGTCCTTCTCCAAGGACAAAGTCTTTAAAGATTTTAGCACGTCGCCCCAAGGTGAGTGCTGGAAAACGGCAGCGGCGCTGAACTCGAAGATCGATAACCGATCTAGCTCGGTGTCCGCAAGCGTGCACAGTCCAGAACTTATAGACGGAGACGAGTCCGGAGTTCCATCAAGGCGAACATTGCAGGGCGTCGACTCCATGTGTGGCTCCAATGCCGCGGACTCTGAGGCCTCGGATGGCTCGATCTGCTTCGGCTCTAAGGTTGTTGCAGCTGCATGAACCATCTCTTGGGTGTGATCTGATGACGGATTTAAGTCACGTTCATTGGGATGAGGGGGAGCATTCGCCGCGGGCTCAAATCCCTCGACGATCGAGTCTCCATAGATATTCGCAACGTAGTTCAAGCTTCCGAATCCGACCTGATGGCCAGGGGCGTAGCTGTCGGTCTGCTCCAGATGGCCGAGTGAGTTGGCCCGCAGTACGAAGCCGCCGGATATGAAGATCTGTCCGGGGAAGAAGATTCCTCCCTGGACAACATCATTATTGATGATTGAAGGGGCCATTGAACCTTTTGTCAACGGAACAGTGGAACTCTCAATGAAAGCACCAATGTCGGTGTCAAAACCGGCGATCTAGAGTAGGGGGTCCCGAACTGTGCATCTTGGATCGATGGTAACATGAGACGGGGGACACAATGTTTACCCAGGTTTGGGCCCTCTCTATGGAGGTAAAACCGTACGTCCTGCTTGATTGATATTGATGAATATGAGTGTCAGTATCAAAACCGGCGGATCTTGGGTAGGGGGTCCCATACTGTGCGTCTAAGGTGGATGGTAACAGGAGGCAGGGGACACGATGTTTACCCAGGTTCGGGCCCTCTTAATGGAGGTAATACCCTACGTCCTGCTTGATTGTTCTTGATGATATGAGTATTACAAGAATTGATCTACCATGAGATCAAAGAGGCTAAACCCTAGAAGCTAGCCTATGGTATGATTGTATGTTGTCCTACGGACTAAAACCCTCCAGTTTATATAGACACTAGAGGGGGCTAGGGTTACACAAGGTCGGTTACAAAGGAGGAGATATACATATCCGTATTGCCTAGCTTGCCTTCCACGTCAAGTAGAGTCCCATCCGGACACGGGACAAAGTCTTCAATCTTGTATCTTCGTAGTCCAACAGTCCGGCCAAAGGATATAGTCCGGCTGTCTGGAGACCCCCTAATCCAGGGCTCCCTCAGTAGCCCCTGAACCAGGCTTCAATGACGATGAGTCCAGCGCACAGTGTTGTCTTCGGCATTGCAAGGCGGGTTCCTCCTCAGAATACACTAGGAAAGAGTTTGAATACGAGGATAGTATCCAACGCTACAAAATAAGTTCCACATACCACCGTAGAGAGAATGATACTTCCACAAATCTAATCTGCTGACATGTTTTGATAGCATGACATCATACCATGGCCCGGTTATTACTCGAACCTCTTTTCTCAACCAGCTCCGCACATATCGCGAGGCGGTTTTCTTGATACGTCTTGTCAAAGCAGAGATCGTGTTCCCCTTATCACCGGATTCTCATCAATACGGGCGTGGGTAACCCAACCACGCCATCAATTACGACGCTTGGGGAATAAACGGTTTTGCCAGGCAAGTGGGGAGACACATCGCTTTCCCCCTGGGCGCGTCCCTGACCCTTGTTGGCCACCCGTAAGGCGATTGATGCCCTTCTTCGGCCGCAAGAAAGCTAATTTTTGGAAGAAAAATCATGGCGAAGGTTTCACGCCAATCGGAGTTACGGATCTCCATATATATACGAAACGGTGAAAGGGCAGCAGAACGGAACGCAGAAACATAGAGAGACAGAGAGATAGATCCAATCTCGGAGGGGCTCTCGCCCCTCCCATGCCATGGAGGCCAAGGACCAGAGGGGAAACCCTTCTCCCATCTAGGGAGGAGGTCAAGGAAGAAGAAGACGAAGGGGCCCCCTCTCCCCTTCTCTTACGGTGGCGCCGGAACGCTGCCGTGGCCATCATCATCATCACCGCGATCTACACCAACACCTCCGCCATCTTCACCAACATCTCCATCACCTTCCCCCCTCTATCTACAGCGGTCCACTCTCCCGCAACCTGCTGTACCCTCTACTTGAACATGGTGCTTTACACTTCATATTATTATCCAATGATGTGTTGCCATCCTATGATGTCTGAGTAGATTTTCGTTGTCCTATCGGTGGTTGATGAATTGCTATGATTGATTTAATTTGCTTGTGGTTATGTTGCTGTCCTTTGGTGCCCATCATATGAGCACGCACGTGGATCACACCATAGGGTTAGTTGTATGTTGATAGGACTATGTATTGGAGGGTAAGAGTGACAGAAGCTTCAACCTAGCATAGAAATTGATGCATACGGGATTGAAGGGGAACCAATATATCTTAAGGCTGTGGTTGGGTTTTACCTTAATGAACGTTACTAGTTGCGGACGCTTGCTAATAGTTCCAATCATAAGTGCATAGAATTCCAAGTCAGGGATGACATGCTAGCAGTGGCCTCTCCCACATAATACTTGCTATCGGTCTAGTAAAGTAGTCAATTGCTTAGGGACAATTTCGCAACTCCTACCACCGCTTTTCCACACTCGCTATATTTACTTTATTGTTTCTTTATCTAAACAGCCCCTAGTTTTTATTTACGTAATCTTTATTATCTTGCAAACCTATCCAAAAACACCCACAAAGTACTTCTAGTTGCATACTTTTTCTAGGTAAAGAGAACATCAAGCGTGCGTAGAGTTGTATCGGTGGTCTATAGAACTTGAGGGAATATTTGTTCTACCTTTATCTCCTCATTGGGTTCGACACTCTTACTTATCGCAAACTGTTGCGATCCCCTATACTTGTGGGTTATCAAGACCTTTTTCTGGCGCCGTTGCCGGGGAGCAATAGCGTGGGGTGAATATTCTCGTGTGTGCTTGTTTGCTTTATCACTAAGTAATTTTTATTTGCTGTTCTTAGTTGTTTTCTATATTTAGTTATGGGTAGGAAACGCAAAATACCAAAAAAAATTAGTTGTACCTACTAAACCAATGGTTGAAGAACCACTCAAAATCTATCACACTACTGAAGCTTATTACTTGGATCATCTTCGATCCCTATGTGCTCGTGCTGAAACGCCAACTAGCTTAGTTGAGGGCAAATCCTTAGATAAGCATGCTTGTTATGTGCGACACCGAATATCTAAAAAAGGGAAAATTTTACTGGGTCAAATTCATCGTTTGCAATGCTATGCTTGGAACTTATGTGAAATATATGATATTACTTGTTGTTCTGAAAACCCTAAGAAACACCTTCCCTATCAATGTGAGTTTGGTGATAATGGAATCGTATCTTTGTATGCTAAGGGTGTTTATAGTTACTATCATGTTCAACAAATTGAAGAATTTGTTGCTTTTAACGGTGCTAATGAAATTGCTTCTTTGATTGAAACGTATGATGCTACCCTTTACAAATCTGAAAATTTTGCCATACTTAAATATTGCTATGATAATTATGCTTCTAATGCCTATGTTGAACCATATATTGAGGACTACCCTGCTATCCAAGAAGAGACTAATATTTTGCAGGAGTCTATGGAAGAAGAAATTGATGAAACTATGAGCTCATTGGGTGAAAAAGATGAGGAGGAGAGCGAAGAACAAAAGGAGGAAGAGCGGATTAGCTACCCGTGCCCACCTTCTAATGAGAGTAACTCTTCAACTCATACATTGTTTAATTTCCCTTCATGCTTACCGAAGGATGATTGCTATGATGATTATTATGATCCTGTTGATTCTCTTGAAATATCCCTTTTTGATGATGCTTGCTATGCTTGTGGCCAAGATGCCAATATGAATTATGCTTATGGAGATGAACTTGCTATAGTTCCTTATGTTAAACATGAAATTGTTTCTATTGCATCCATGCATGATAGTCCTATTATCTTTTTGAATTCTCCCGACTACACTATATCGGAGAAGTTTGCACTTATTAAGGATTATATTGATGGGTTGCGTCTTACTATTACACATGATGATTTTGATGAATATAATATGCATGTGCTTGCTGCTCCTACTTGCAATTATTATGAGAGAGGAACTATATCTCGACCTCTCCATGTTTCCAATACGATAAAATTGCAAGAAACTGTTTATCTATGCATTGGCCTTTACTATGTGTGCATGAATTGTTCTTTTATGACATGCCGATGCATAGGAAGAGAGTTAGACTTCGTTGTTGCATTATATATGTTACTTTGTGCTCACTACTAAATTACAAATCATTGTTAATTAAAATTGGCTTTGATATCCCTTGGGATCCGGGTGGATTCATTACTTGAGCACTATATGCCTAGCTTAATGGCTTTAAAGAAAGCGCTGCCAGGGAGACAATCTGGAAGTTTTAGAGAGTCATTTATTTCAGTTGAGTGCTTTCATATAGTTTAAAAATAACAAAAATAAAGAGGGGAACCCAAAACCTTTTCAAAAAGGAAAGTGAAAGTGAGAAAGACAAGTATTGTTGAAGTGGGAGAGCTCCTTGAACTTTGTTCATGCTCACGGCAACTTTGTGAATCCTGATCACAGAAACTTTTCAATAAAAATAATTATTCCCTTGTACAATTCCATTGTATTCTAAAAATAATGTGCCAAGGTTTGCCTTTAGGATGTTTACATTTGCTTGATGGTTTGTACGGTGCAGGACATAAACTTTGGCTGTAGTGCGCGATTTTACATTTTTAGCTGCAACATCAAATGGTTTTGATTCTTTTCTATACAAATTCTTTAATTTTCCTAATTTTGGAAGAATTTTTGAAGTATCATAAGTATGGTGAATGTTCAGATTATTACATACTGTTCTGTTTTAGACAGATTCTGTTTTTGATGCATAGTTTGCTTGTTTTGATGAAACTATCGATTTGTATCAGTGGATTAAGCCATGGAAAAGCTATGTTACAGTAGACAAAATGCAAAAACAAAATATGAATTGGTTTGCAACAGTACTTAGAGTAATGATTTGCTTTATTATACTAACAGATCTTACCGAATTTTCTGTTGAAGTTTTGTGTGGATGAAGTGTTCGATGATCGAGAAGGTCTCGATGTGAGAAGAAGGAAGAGAGGCAAGAGATCAAGCTTGGGGATGCCCGAGGCACCCCAAGTAAATATTCAAGGAGACTCAAGCGTCTAAGCTTGGGGATGCCTCGGAAGGCATCCCCTCTTTCTTCAACAAGTATCGGTATGTTTTCAGATTCGTTTCGTTCATGCGATATGTGCAATCTTGGAGCGTCTTTTGCAATTAGTTTTCATTTTTCTTTTATGCACCATGCTGGTATGAGATAGTCCTTGGTTGATTTATTGAATTCTCTATGCACTTCACTTATATCATTTGAGTATGGCTTTATAGAATGCTTCATGTGCTTCACTTATATCATTTGAAGTTTGGATTGCCTGTTTCTCTTCACTTAGAAAACCGCCATTTGTAGAATGCTCTTTTGATTCACTTAGATTTGTTAGAGCGTGGGTATATCTTTTGTAGAAAGAATTAAACTCTCTTGCTTCACTTATATCTATTTAGAGAGATGACAGGAATTGGTCATTCACATGGTTAGTCATAAAATCCTACATAAAACTTGTAGATCACTAAATATGATATGTTTGATTCCTTGCAATAGTTTTGCGATATAATGATGGTGATATTAGAGTCATGCTAGTGGGTAGTTGTGGATTAGTAGAAATACTTGTGTTGAGGTTTGTGATTCCTGTAGCATGCACGTATGGTGAACCGTTATGTAACGAAGTCGGAGCATGAGGTATTTATTGATTGTCTTCCTTATGAGTGGCGGTCGGGGATGAGCGATGGTCTTTTCCTACCAATCTATCCCCCTAGGGGCATGCGTAGTAGTACTTTGCTTCGAGGGCTAATAAACTTTTGCAAAAAGTATGTGAGTTATTTATGACTAATGTTGAGTCCATGGATTATACGCACTCTCACCCTTCCATCATTGCTAGCCTCTCTAGTATCGCGCAACTTTCGCCGATACCTTAAACCCACCATATACCTTCCTCAAAACAGCCACCATACCTACCTATCATGGCATTTCCATAGCCATTCCGAGATATATTGCCATGCAACTTCCATCATCATCATATACATGACTTGAGCATTCATTGTCATATTGGTTTGCACGATCGTAAGATAGCTAGCATGATATTTTCATGGCTTGTCCATTTTTTGATGTCATTGCTATGCTAGATCATTGCACATCCCGGTACACTGCCAGAGGCATTCATATAGAGTCATATCTTTGTTCTAGCATCGAGTTGTAATATTGAGTTGTAAGTAAATAAAAGTGTGATGATCATCATTATTAGAGCATTGTCCCAGTGAGGAAAGGATGATGGAGACTATGATTCCCCCACAAGTCGGGATGAGACTCCGGACTTTAAATAAAAAATAAAAGAGGCCTAAGAAGCCCAAATAAAAAAGAGAGGCCAAAGAAGCCCACCAAAAAAAAGAAAAAAAGAAAAAAAAATTAAAAAATGTGAGAAAAAGAGAGAAGGGGCAATGCTACTATCCTTTTACCACACTTGTGCTTCAGAGTAGCACCATGTTCTTCATATAGAGAGTCTCTTGAGTTATCACTTTCATATACTAGTGGGAATTTTTCATTATAGAACTTGGCTTGTATATTCCAATGATGGGCTTCCTCAAATGCCCTAGGTCTTCATGAGCAAGCAAGTTGGATGCACACCCACTTAGTTTCAGTTTGAGCTTTCATATACTTATAGCTCTAGTGCATCCGTTGCATGGCAATCCCTACTCACTCACATTGATATCTATTGATGGGCATCTCCATAGCCCGTTGATACACCTAGTTGATGTGAGACTATCTTCTCATTTTTGTCTTCTCCACAAGCACCATTCTATTCCACCTATAGTGCTATGTCCATGGCTCACGCTCATGTATTGCATGAGGGTTGAAAATGCTGAAGCGCGTTAAAAAGTATGAACCAATTGCTCGGCTTGTCATCGGGGTTGTGCATGATGTGAATATTTTGTGTGGTGAAGATGGAGCATAGCCAGACTATATGATTTTGTAGGGATAACTTTCTTTGGCCATGTTATTTTGAAAAGACATGATTGCTTTATTAGTAGGGTTGAAGTATTAGTGTTTTTATGTCAAATGATAGACTATTGCTTTGAATCACTCATATCTTAATATTCATGCCATGATTAGATATGTGATCAAGATTATGCTAGGTAGCATTCCACATCAAAAATTATCTTTTTTATCATTTACCTACTCGAGGACGAGCAGTAATTAAGCTTGGGGATGCTTGATACGTCTCCATCGTATCTATAATTTTTAATTGTTCCATGCCAATACTATACAACTTTCATATACTTTTGGCAACTTTTTATACTATTTTGGGACTAACATATTGATCCAGTGCCCAGTGCCAGTTCCTGTTTGTTGCATGTTTTATGTTTGACAGAATATCCATATCAAACGGAATCCAAACGGGATAAAAACAGACGGATCATATTTTTGGAATATTTGGAGAATTCCAGAAGAAAAATCCACGGGAGACGGTGCCTGAGGTGGCCATGAGGCAGGGGGCGCACCCCTGGCCATCGTGGGCCACCCGTAAGGCGGTTGATGCCCTTCTTCGGCCGCAAGAAAGCTAATTTTTGGAAAAAAAAATCACGATGAAGGTTTCAGGCCAACTGGAGTTACGGATCTCCATATATATACGAAACGGTGAAAGGGCAGCAGAACAGAAAGCAGAAACAGAGAGAGACAGAGAGTCGGATCCAATCTCGAAGGGGCTCTCGCCCCTCCCATGCCATGGAGGCCAAGGACCAGAGGGGAAACCCTTCTCCCATCTAGGGAGGAGGTCAAGGAAGAAGAAGACGAAGGGGCCCCCTCTACCCTTCTCTTCCGGTGGCGCCGGAACGCTTCCGTGGCCATCATCATCATCACCGCCATCTACTCCAACACCTCCGCCATCTTCACCAACATCTCCATCACCTTCCCCCCTCTATCTACATCGGTCCACTCTCCCGCAACCCATTGTACCCTCTACTTGAACATGGTGCTTTACGCTTCATATTATTATCCAATGATGTGTTGCCATCCTATGATGTCTGAGTAGATTTTCGTTGTCCTATCGGTGGTTGATGAATTGCTATGATTGATTTAATTTGCTTGTGGTTATGTTGCTGTCCTTTGGTGCCCATCATATGAGAGTGCGCGTGGATCACACCATAGGGTTAGTTGTATGTTGATAGGACTATGTATTGGAGGGCAAGAGTGAGAGAAGCTTCAACCTAGCATAGAAATTGATGCATACGGGATTGAAGGGGGACCAATATATCTTAAGGCTATGGTTGGGTTTTACCTTAATGAACGTTAGTAGTTGCGGACACTTGCTAATAGTTCCAATCATAAGTGCATAGAATTCCAAGTCAGGGATGACATGCTAGCAATGTCCTCTCCCACATAGTACTTGCTATCGGTCTAGTAAAGTAGTCAATTGCTTAGGGACAATTTCGCAACTCCTACCACCGCTTTTCCATACTCGCTATATTTACTTTATTGTTTCTTTATCTAAACAGCCCCTAGTTTTTATTTACGGAATATTTATTATCTTGCAATCCTATCCAAAAACACCTACAAAGTACTTCTAGTTTCATACTTGTTCTTGGTAAAGCGAGCATCAAGTGTGTGTAGAGTTGTATCGGTGGTCGATAGAACTTGAGGGAATATTTGTTCTGCCTTTAGCTCCTCGTTGGGTTCGGCACTCTTACTTATCAAAAACTGTTGCGATCCCCTATACTTGTGGGTTATCACCTGACTCCTTACCTTCGTCGAGCTCCCAATCTTCAGAGTTGCATTTAATTCTTTCCAATAAATCCCATATGAATTCAATAGTCTTCATCATAAAAGAACCAGTACAAGAAGTATCGAGCATGGAGCGATTATTGAGAGAAAGCCGAGCATAATTTTTTTGAATAATAATTTCTCTTGAGAGCTCATGATTGGGGCATTAATATAACATTGACTTAAGCCTCCCCCAAGCTTGAGCGATACTTTCTCCTTCGCGAGGCCAAAAATTATATATATAATTACGATCACGGTGAACCAGATGCATAGGATAAAACTTCTGATGAAATTCAAATTTCAATCGGTTCTAGTTCCATGATCCAATATCATCACATAGCCTAATCCATGTCAATGCCTTTTTCTTCAAATATAAATGGAAGACCTTCTTATTGATAACATCCTCGGGCATACCTGCAAGCTTAAATAATCCACAAACTTCATCCACGTTGATTAGGTGCATATCAGGATGTAATGTCCCATCTCCTATAAAAGGATTAGCTAATCATACCCGAGGGAATTTCAATGTAAACATTTTCAGTAGGTTTAGTAGGTAAGGAGAAACTCTTTGCTCTACTGGTCGAGGTGAAGATACCCCGAACAAGCCCCTCAAAGGATTATTTTCCATACTAACAAGTGACAGTAAATTTCAGCACACTATATACATTTTTCCTTACCAAATTCCACCTACCAAAGGCGCTTCACTCCCCGGCAACGGCGGCAGAAAAGAGTCTTGATGACCCACAAGTATAGGGGATCTACCATAGTCCTTTCAATAAGTAAGAGTGTCGAACCCAACGAGGAGCAGAAGGAAATGACAAGCTGTTTTCAGTAAGGTATTCTCTGCAAGCACTGAAATTATCGGTAATAGATAGTTTTGTGATAAGGTAATTCATAACGGGTAACAAGTAACAAAAGTAAACAAGGTGCAGCAAGGTGGCCCGATCCTTTTTGTAGCAAAGGACAAGCCTGGACAAACTCTTATATAAAGGAAAGCGCTCCTGAGGACATATGGGAATTATTGTCAAGCTAGTTTTCATCATGCTCATATGATTCACGTTCGTTACTTTGATAATTTGATATGTGGGTGGACCAGTTCTTGGGTACTTCCCTTCCTTGGACAAGCACCCACTTATGATTAACCCCCTTCGCAAGCATCCGCAACTACGAAAGAAGAATTAAGGTAAACCTAACCATAGCATGAAACATATGGATCCTAATCAGCCCCTTGCGAAGCAACACATAGACTAGGGTTTAAGCTTTTGTCACTCTAGCAACCCATCATCTACTTATTACTTCCCAATGCCTTCCCCTAGGCCCAAACAATGGTGAGGTGTCATGTAGTCGACGTTCACATAACACCACTAGAGGAAAGACAACATACATCTCATCAAAATATCGAACGAATACCAAATTCACATGACTACTTATAACAAGACTTCTCCCATGTCCTCAGGAACAAATGTAACTACTCACAAATCATATTCATGTTCATAATCATAGGGGTATTAATATGCATAAAGGATCTGAACATATAATCTTCCACCGAATAAACCAACTAGCATCAACTACAAGGAGTAATCAACGCTACTAGCAACCCACAGGTACCAATCTGAGGTTTTGAGACAAAGATTGGATACAAGAGATGAACTAGGGTTCGAGAGGAGATGGTACTGGTGAAGATGTTGATGGAGATTGACCCCCTCCCGATGAGAGGATCAATGGTGATGACGATGGTGACGATATCCCCCTCCCAGAGGGATGTTTCCCCAGTAGAACTGCTCTACCGGAGCCCTAGATTGGTTCCGCCAAGGTTCCACCTCGAGACGGTGGCGCTTCGTCCAGAAAACTTTCTTATAATTTTTTCCAAGGCAAAAGACACCTTATACCAGAAGATGGGCATCGGGGGGCATCCAGGTGGCACACGAGGCAGGGGGCGTGCCCAGGGGGTAGGGCGCGCCCTCCACCCTTGTGGATGGTGGGTGGCCCCCCTCTGGTGCTTTCTTCACCCAATATTTTTAATATATTCCAAATCAGACTTTCGTGGAGTTTCAGGACTTTTGGAGTTGTGCATAATAGGTCTATAATATTTGCTCCTTTTCAAGCCCATAATTCTAGCTGCCAGCATTCTCCCTCTTCATGTAAACCTTGTAAAATAAGAGAGAAAAGGCATAAGTATTGTGACATAATGTGTAATAACAGCCCATAATGCAATAAATATCAATATAAAAGCAGGATGCAAAATGGACGTATCATTGCTCCTGCAGCAGGTCTTGCACCTAGCGGTGCTCCCAGGACGTAATTCTTCTATGCAGCAATGAGGATAATTCTCAAGTTACGGACCCAGTCCATGTAGTTTCTACCATCATCTTTCAACTTAGCTTTCTCTAGGAACGCATTAAAATTCAAGGTTACGGTAGCACGGGCTGTTGATCTATAACAACATAGACATGCCAATTACTATCAGGTACTAAGTTCATGATAAATTAAAGTTCAATTAATCATATTACTTAAGAACTCCCACTTAGATAGACGTCCATCTAGTCATCTAAATGATCACGTGATCCATGTCAACTAAACTATGTCCAATCATCACGTGAGATGGAGTAGTTTTCAATGGTGAACATCACTATGTTGATCATATCTACTATATGATTCATGTTCGACCTTTCGGTCTCAGTGTTCCGAGGCCATATTTGCATATGCTAGGCTCGTCAAATTTAACCTGTGTATTCTACACGTGCAAAAACTGGCTTGCATCCATTGTATGTGAACGTAGAGATTATCACACCCGATCATCATGTGATGTTTCGGCATGATGAACTGTAGCAACAGTGCATACTTAGGGAGAACACTTGTACCTTGAAATTTAGTGAGGGGTCATCTTATAATGCTACCGTCGTACTAAGCAAATAAGATGCATAAAGGATAAACATCACATGCAATCAAAATAAGTGATATGATATGGCCATCGTCATCTTGTGCCTTTGATCTCTATCTCCAAAGCACCATCATGATCACCATCGTCACCGGCTTGACACCTTGATCTCCATCGTAGCATCATTGTCGTCTTGCCAACTATTGCTTCTACAACTATCGCTATCGCTTAGTGATAAAGTAAAAAAAATTACATGGCGATTGCATTTCATACTGTAAAGCGACAACCATAAGGCTCTTGCCAGTTGCCGATAACTTCTATAAAACATGATCATCTCATACAACAATTTATATCTCATCATGTCTTGACCATATCACATCACAACATGCCCTGCAAAAACAAGTTAGACGGCCTCTACTTTGTTGTTGCAAGTTTTACGTGGCTGCTACGGGCTTCTAGCAAGAACCGTTCTTACCTACGCATCAAAACCACAACTATTTTTCATCAAGTGTGTTGTTTTAACCTTGAACAAGGACCGGGCGTAGTCAAACTCGATTCAACTAAAGTTGGAGAAACAGACACCCGCCAGCCACCTATGTGCAAAGCACGTCGGTAGAACCAGTCTCATGAACGCGGTCATGTAATGTCGGTCTGGGCCGCTTGATCCAACGATAGCGCTGAATCAAAGTAAGACGTTGCTGGTAAGTAGTATGACTATTATCGCCCACAACTCCTTGTGTTCTACTCGTGCATATAACTTCTACGCATAGACCTGGCTTGGATGCCACTGTTGGAGAACATAGTAATTCAAACAATTTCCTACGATCATGCAAGATCTATCTAGGAGATGCATCGAACGAGATGGGAGAGTGTGTCCACGTACCCTCATAGACCGAAAGCGGAAGCGTTTAGTAAAGCGGTTGATGTAGCCGAACGTCTTCGCAATTCAACCAGTCCTAGCGCCGAACGTACGGCACCTTCGTGTTCAGCACACCTTCAGCTCGATGAAGTCCCTTGAGATCTTGATCCAGTTGAGGATAAGGGAGAGTTTCATCAGCACGACAGCGTGTTGACGGTGATGATGAAGTTACAGGACCGAGGTGTGTAACTGTGCAGGGGGCACCGAACACGGCTAAGAGAAGACTTGGTGTGCCTTTGGGGGTGCTCCCACCCACATATATAAAGGAGGGGGGAAGAGGAGGCCGACCCTAGAGGGGGCGCGCCAAGGGGAGTCCTACTTGGACTCCTGGTCCAAGTAGGATTCGCCCCCCTTTCCTATTCCAACTAGGAGAAGGAGGGAGGGAGGAAGAGGGGAGAAGGAAAGAGAGGGGGCGCCGGCCCATCCTAGTACAATTCGGACCAGCCCTGGGGGGGGGGGCGTCCACCCTTGAGGCCCTTCTATCCTTTCCACTAAAGGCCATTAAGGCCCATTACTTCCCCGGGGGTTCCGGTAACCTCCCGGTACTCCGGAAAATACCCGAAACACTTCAGAACCATTCCGGTGTCCGAATATAACCTTCCAATATATCGAACTTTACCTCTCAACCATTTTGAGACTCCTCATCATATCCATGATCTAATCCGGGACTCCAAACAAACTTCGGTCATCAAATCACATAACTCATAATACAAATCGTCATCGTACGTTAAGCGTGCAGACCCTACAGGTTCGAGAACTATGTAGACATGACCGAGACACATCTCCGGTCAATAACCAATAGCGGAACCTGGATGCTCATATTGGATCCTACATATTCTATGAAGATCTTTATCGGTCAAACCGCATAACAACATGCGTTGTTCCCTTTGTCGCCGGTATGTTACTTGGCCGAGAATAGATCATCGGTATCATCATACCTAGTTCAATCTCGTTATCAGAAAGTCTCTTTACTCGTTCCGTAATGTGTCATCCCGTAACTAACTCATTAGTCACATTGCTTGCAAGGGTTATAGTGATGTGCATCACCGAGAGGGCCCAGAGATACCTCTCCGATACTCGGAGTGACAAATCCTAATATCGATCTATGCCAACTCAACAAACACCATCGAAGACACCTCTAGAGCATCTTTATAATCGCCCAGTTACGTTGAGACATTTGATAGCACATAAGGTGTTCCTCCGGTATTTGGGAGTTGCATAATCTCATAGTCAGAGGAACATGTATAAGTCATGAAGAAAGCAATAGCAATAAAACTAAACAATCATTATTCTAAGCTAACGGATGGTTCTTGTCCATCACATGCAATAAAACTAAACAATCATTGTGGTGGTGTCGACGGTGGCCTCGAAGACGAGGTGCTCCTCCAAGATCTGGTGGTCGACACGCATGCCAGCCATAGCGACCTCGTTCGCGCATGTGGCCGCATGCTACTCATCTCCATGTTATACTGCATGTAAAATGGTTATGGGCGACACTTAATTGGAGGAGGGGGCAGTGATTTCGGTGAAAGGTGTCGCTCCATCGGTCGGGGCTTGTGGGACAGGAAAGGAGGAGGATGGTGCGGGTGTGGGTGGATTACGTGACCATATCGATGAGGCCGTGTAGCAATAAGAAGGGTCGGCGGCGAGGATGCCACACAGCAAGAAAAAGCGTCACCGGCGAGGTTGCGGCGCTGCAGGAAGAAGGGTCACCGGCGAGGAGGTGGCGCTGCAAGAAGAAGGGTAGCCGGCGAGGAGGCGGCACTGCAAGAAGAAGGGTCGCCGGCGAGGAGGCGGCACTGCAAGAAGAAGGGTCGCCGGCGAGGAGGCTGAGCTGCAAGTAAGCAGCATTGAAGGTTTGAACTTTGAAAGCAATGAGGAATAGTGCAAAATGTGGCTTTTGGTGGGAGGGAGGGGGCGGGGAGATAGATATTTCCGTAGTGGCCAAAAAATTTCGCTCGGTGCCGCGAGAAACCGGCGCGCAAGTATGGTTCAAGCGGGGGCGGTGGACAGTAGACGATGAAACTTCCTGCGTAAGCCAGACAAGACGGTGTGCCAAGATATTTTATAGCACATCCCACACGATTCTTTCTAATAAACTATTTGTGGTATACCTAATTTTTTCATTATATTTTGAAAGACAAAATGGTGTCACAGAGGGAAAGCATGGTGTTCGAATTGCTAGAACATTTACGTACAGTAAACATGCAACTAGTACATGAGTGTCGTGTTTAAATTTGGATTTATTCCGGGTTTGTTTGGCATTTTTATGCATTAATTGAGTTTCTAGGCATTCAATGTGCATAATTCAAATTTGAACTACAAGCACATGCTCCAATGCACCAAATTAGTTTGAAAAATTACATGTGTGTCCTCGGGTGAATTTCTAGGTCCCATGCAACAGATTAGAGCGAAATTCAAACATCTGGGCATCGTGGCTCGACCGAAAAGATTGAAAAACTTGGTTTTTTTAATTCCTGTAATTCCAAAACACGCCTGAAAATCATGAAACTTGGCATGGTGTCATTTCATGGGACCAACATGCTGCGGTAATTTTTTGGAACGAATTGGAACAAGCTTTGGCGTAAGGTTCTTGCAAACCGGAGCTTCCCTCAAGAAGGTTCGTGGTTCTGAGAGGGAACATGTCACCTCCGTGTGTGAAACGACATACGTACACTGCTTCTCCCACATTAATTTTATTACACAGACAGATTAGACCAAATAGAAGTACCATGCTAAATTTTGGAATTATTCCGGGTTCGTTTGGCCATTTTTATGCATTAATTGAGTTTCTGCGCATTTAATGTGCATAATTCAAATTTGAACTACAAGCACAGGCTCCAGTGCACCAAAATTGTTTGAAAAATCACATGTGTGTCCTTGGGTGAATTTATAGGTCCCATGCAAGAGATGGGAGTGAAATTCAAACATCTAGGCGTCGTGGCTCGGCCGTAAATATTGAGAAACTTGGTTTTTAAATTCCTGTAATTCCAAAACATGCATGAAAATCATGAAACTTGGCATGGCGTCATGATATGGCACCAACATGATGCAGTAATTTTTTTTGGCCAACTTGGGACAAACTTTGGTGTAAGCTTATTGCAAACCGAAGCTTCCCTCAAGAAGGCTCGTGGTTCCGAGAGGGAACGTGTCACCTCTGTGTGTGAAACGACATACATACACTGCCTTCTCCCACCTTAATTTTTTTACACAGGCAGATTAGACCAATAAGAAGTACCATGCTAAATTTTGGAATTATTCCGGGTTCATTTGGCCTTTTTATGAATTAATTAAGTTTCTGCGCATTTAATGTGCATAATTCAAATTTGAACTACAAGCGAAGGCTCCAGTGCACCAAAGTTGTTTGAAAAATCACATGTGTGCCCTTGGGTGAATTTCTAGCTCTCATGCAAGAGATGGGAGTGAAATTCAAACATCTAGGCATCGTGGCTCGGCCGGAAAGATTAAGAAACTTGGCTTTTTCATTCATGTAATTCCAAAACATGCCTGAAAATCATGGAACTTGGCATGGTGTCATGACATAGCACCAACATGCTGCGGTAATTTTTTTGGCCGAATCGGGACAAGCTTTGGTGTAAGCTTCTTGCAAACCGGAGCTTCCCTCAAGAAGACTCGTGGTTCCGAGAGGGAACGTGTCACCTCCGTGTGCGAAACGACATTCGTACACTAGCTTCTCCCGTCTTATTTTTTTACACAGACAGATTAGACCAAATAGAAGTACCGTGCTAAAATTTGGAATTATTCCGGGTTCGTTTGGTCCTTTTATGCATTAATTGAGTTTCTGCGCATTTAATGTGCATAATTCAAATTTGAACTACAAGCACAGGCTCTAGTGCACCAAAGTTGTTTGAAAAGTCACATGTGCGCCCTTGGGTGCATTTCTAGGTCCTATGCAAGAGATGGGGGTGAAATTCAAACATCTGGGCGTCGTGGCTCGGCCGGAAAGATTGAGAAACTTGGTTTTTTAATTTATGTAATTCCAAAACACGCCTGAAAATCATGAAACTCCGCATGGTGTCATGAGATGGCACCAACATGCCGCGGTAATTTTTTTTGGCCGAATTGGGACAAGCTTTGGTGTAAGCTTCTTGCAAACTAGAGCTTCCCTCAAGAAGGCTCGTGGTTCTGAGAGGGAACGTTTCACTTCCGTGTGTGAAACAACATACGTACACTGCCTTCTCCCACCTTAATTTTTTTACACAGACAGGTTAGACCAAATAGAAGTACGGTGCTAAATTTTGGAATTATTCCGGGTTCATTTGGCCTTTTTATGCATTATTGAATTTTTGCGCATTTAATGTGCATAATTCAAACTTGAACTACAAGCACAGGCTCCAGTGCACCAGAGTTGTTTGAAAAATCACATTTGTGTCCTTGGGTGAATTTATAGGTCCCATGCAAGAGATAGGAGTGAAATTTAAACATCTGGGCGTTGTGGCTCAGCCGGAAAGATTGAGACACTTGGTTTTTTTAATTCCTGTAATTCCAAAACACGTCTGAAAATAATGAAACTTTGCTTGGTGTCATGACATGGCACGAACATGCTGCGGTAATTTTTTTGGACGAATTGGGACAAGCTTTGGTGTAAGCTTCTTGCAAACCGGAGCTTCCCTCAAGAAGGCTCGTGGTTCCGAGAGGTAACGTGTCACTTCCGTGTGCGAAACGACATACGTACACTGCCTTCTCCCGCCTTAATTTTTTTACACGGGCAGATTAGACCAAATAGAAGTATCGTGCTAAATTTCGGAATTATTCCGGGTTCGTTTGGCCTTTTTATGAATTAATTGAGTCTCTGCGTATTTATTGTGCACAATTTAAATTTGAACTACAAGCATAGGCTTCAGTGCACCAAAGTTGTTTGAAAAATCACATGTGTGTCTTTGGGTGAATTTCTAGCTCCCATGAAAGAGATGGGAGTGAAATTCAAACATCTGGCATCGTGGCTCGGCCGGAAAGATTGAGAAACTTGGTTTTTTTAATTCATGTAATTCCAAAACATGCCTGAAAATCATGAAACTTGGCATGGTGTCATGACATGGCACCAACCATCTGCGGTAATTTTTTTGGCTGAATTGGAACAAGCTTTGGTGTATGCTTCTTGCAAACCCGAGATTCCCTCAAGAAGGCTCGTGGTTCTGAGACGGAACGTGTCACCTCCGTGTGCGAAACGACATACGTACACTGCCTTCTCCCACCTTAATCTTTTTACACATGCAGATTAGACCAAATAGAAGTACCGTGCTTAATTTTGGAATTATTCCGGGTTCATTTGGCCTTTATTATGCATTAATTGAGTTTCATCGCATTTAATGTGCATAATTCAAATTTGAACTACAAGCATAGACTCCAGTGCACCAAAGTTGTTTGAAAAATCACATGTGTGTCCTTGGCTAAATTTCTAGGTCCCATGCAAGAGATGGGAGTGAATTTCAAACATCTGGGCATCGTGGCTCGACCGGAAAGATTGAGAAACTTGGTTTTTTAATTCCTGTAATTCCAAAACATGCCTGAAAATCATGAAACTTGGCATGGTGTCATGACATGGAACCAACATGCCGCGGTAATTTTTTTGGCCGCATTGGGACAAGCTTTGGACTAAGCTTTTTGCAAACCGGAGCTTCCCTCAAGAAGGCTACCGTGCTAAATTGTGGAATTATTCCGGGTTTGTTTGGCCTTTTTATGCATTAATTGAGTTTTTGCGCATTTAATGTGCATAATTTAAATTTGAACTACAAGCAAAGGCTACAGTGCATCAAAGTTATTTGAAAAATCACATGTGTGTCCTTGGGTGAATTTATAGGTCCCATGAAAGAGATGGGAGTGAAATTCAAACATCTGGGTGTCGTCGCTCGGTCGGAAAGATTGAGAAATTTGGTTTTTAATTCCTGTAATTCCAAAACACGCCTGAAACTCATGAAACTTGGCATGGTGTCATGACATGGCAACAACATGTTGTGGTAATTTTTTTGGACGAATTGGGACAAGCTTTGGTGTAAGCTTTTTGCAAACCGGAGCTTCCCTCAAGAAGGCTCGTGGTTCCGAGAGGGAACTGTCACCTCCGTGTGCGAAACGATATACGTACACTGCCTTCTCCTGCCTTAATTTTTTACACAGACAGATTACACCAAATAGAAGTAGCATGCTAAACTTTGGAATTATTCCGGGTTCGTTAGGTCTTTTTATGCATTAATTGAGTTTTTGCGCATTTAATGTGCACAATTCAAATTTGAACTTCAAGCACAGGCTCCAGTGCACCAAAGTTGTTTGAAAAATCACATGTGTGTCGTTGGATGAATTTCTAGGTCCCATGCAAGAGATGGGAGGGAAATTCAAACATCTGGGTGTTGTGGCTCGGTCGGAAAGATAGAGAAACTTGGTTTTTTTAATTCATGTAATTCCAAAACACACCTACAAATCATGAAACTTGGCATGGTGTCATGACATGGCACCAACATGCTGCGGTAATTTTTTTGGCCGAATTGGGACAAGCTTTGGTGTAAACTTCTTGCAAACCGGAGCTTCCCTCAAGAAGGCTCGTGGTTCTGAGAGGGAACCTGTCACCTTCGTGTGCGAAACGACATTCGTACACTGTCTTCTCCTGCCTTAATTTTGTGACACAGGCAGATTAGACCAAATAGAAGTATTGTGCTAAATTTTCGAATTATTCCGGGTTCATTTGGCCTTTATTATGCATTAATTGAGTTTCTGCGCATTTAATGTGCATATTAAAATTTGAACTACATGCCCAGGCTCCAGTGCACCAAAGTTGTTTGAAAAATCACATGTGTGTCCTTGGGTGCATTTCTAGGTCCCATGCAAGAGATGGGGGTGAAATTCAAACATCTGGACCTCGTGGCTCGGCCGGAAAGATTGAGAAACTTGGTTTTTTAATTTATGTAATTCTAAAACACGTCTGAAAATCATGAAACTTCGCATGGTGTCATGAGATGGCACCAACATGCCGCGGTAATTTTTTTTGGCCGAATTGGGACAAGCTTTCGTGTAAGCTTCTTGCAAACCGGAGCTTCCCTCAAGAAGGCTCGTGGTTCTGAGAGGGAACGTTTCACCTCCGTGTGCGAAACTGTATACGTACACTGCCTTCTCCCGCCTTAATTTTTTTACACAGATAGGTTAGACCAAATAGAAGTAAGGTGCTAAATTTTGGAATTATTCCGGGTTCGTTTGGCCTTTTTATGCATTAATTGAGTTTTTGCGCATTTAATGTGCATAATTCAAACTTGAACTACAAGCACAGGCTCCAGTGCACCAAAGTTGTTTGAAAAACATCACATTTGTTTCCTCGGGTGAATTTATAGATGCCATGCAAGAGATGGGAGTGAAATTTAAACATCTGGGCGTTGTGGCTCGGCCGGAAAGATTGAGAAACTTGGTTTTTTAATTCCTGTAATTCCCAAACATGCCTGAAAATAATGAAACTTCGCATGGTGTCATGACATGGCACCAACATGCCGCGGTAATTTTTTTGGACGAATTGGGACAAGCTTTGGTGTAAGCTTCTTGCAAACCGGAGTTTCCCTCAAGAAGGCTCATGGTTCTGAGAGGGAACGTGTCACTTCCGTGTGCGAAACGACATACGTACACTGCCTTCTCCCGCCTTAATTTTTTTACGCAGGCAGATTAGACCAAATAGAAGTACCGTGCTAAATTTTTGAATTATTCCGGGTTTGTTTGGCCTTTTTATGAATTAATTGAGTTTCTGCATATTTATTGTGCAGAATTGATATTTGAAATACAAGCATAGGCTTCAGTGCACCAAAGTTGTTTCAAAGATCACATGTGTTTCTTTGGGTGAATTTCTAGCTCCCATGCAAGAGATGGGAGTGAAATTCAAACATCTGGGCATCGTGGTTCGGCCGGAAAGATTGAGAAACTTGGTTTTTAATTCATGTAATTCCAAAACACGCCTGAAAATCATGAAACTTGGCATGGTGTCATGACATGGCACCAACTTGCTGCTGTAAATTTTTTGGCCGAATTGGAACAAGCTTTGGTGTATGCTTCTAGCAAACCCGAGCTTCCCTCAAGAAGGCTCGTGGTTCCGAGAGGGAACGTGTCACCTCCGTGTGCGAAACGACATAAGTACACTGCCTTCCCCCGCCTTAATATTTTTACACAGGCAAATTAGACCAAATAGAAGTACCGTGCTTAATTTTGGAATTATAACGGGTTCATTTGGCCTTTATTATGCATTAGTTGAGTTTCATCGCATTTAATGTGCATAATTCAAATTTGAACTACAAGCACAGACTCTAGTGCACCAAAGTTGTTTGAAAAATCACATGTGTGTCCTTGGGTGATTTTCTAGGTCCCATGCAAGAGATGGGAGTGAAATTCAAACATCTGGGCATCGTGGCTCGGCCGAAAAGATTGAGAAACTTGCTTTTTAATTCCTATAATTCCAAAACACGCCTGAAAATCATGAAACTTGGCATGGTGTCATGACATGGCACCAACAAGCCGCGGTAATTTTTTGGGCCGAATTGGGACAAGCTTTGGATTAAGCTTTTCGCAAACCGGAGCTTCCCCAAGAAGGCTACCATGCTAAATTTTGGAATTATTCCGGGTTCGTTTGGCCTTATTATGCATTAATTGAGTTTTTGCGCATTTAATGTGCATAATTTAAATTTGAACTACAATCAAAGGCTATAGTGCACCAAAGTTATTTGAAAAATCACATGTGTGTCCTCGGGTGAATTTATAGGTCCCATGAAAGAGATGGGAGTGAAATTCAAACATCTGGGCGTCGTCGCTCGGCTGGAAAGATTGAGAAACTTGGTTTCTAATTCCTGTAATTCCAAAACACGCCTGAAACTCATGAAACTTGGCATGGTGTCATGACATGGCAACAACATGCTGCGATAATTTTTTTGGATGAATTGGGACAAGCTTTGGTGTAAGCTTTTTGCATACCGGAGCTTCCCTCAAGAAGGCTCGTGGTTCCGAGAGGGAACTGTCACCTCCGTGTGCGAAATGACATATGTACACTGCCTTCTCCCGCCTTAATTTTTTACATAGACAGATTACACCAAATAGAAGTACCGTGCTAAATTTTGGAATTATTCCGGGTTCGTTAGGTCTTTTTATGCATTAATTGAGTTTTTGCGCATTTAATGTGCACAATTCAAATTTGAACTTCAAGCACACCCTCCAGTGCACCAAAGTTGTTTGAAAAATCAAATGTGTGTCGTTGGATGAATTTCTAGGTCCCATGCAAGAGATGGGAGTGAAATTCAAACATCTGGGCGTTGTCGGTCGGCCGGAAAGATTTAGAAACTTGGTTTTTTTAATTCATGTAATTCCAAAACCCACCTAAAAATCATGAAACTTGGCATGGTGTCATGACATGGCACCGACATGCCGCGGTAATTTTTTTGGCCGAATTGGGACAAGCTTTGGTGTAAACTTCTTGCAAACCGGAGCTTCCCTCAAGAAGGCTCGTGGTTCCGAGAGGGAACCTGTCACCTTCGTGTGCGAAACGACATTCGTACACTGTCTTCTCCCGCCATAATTTTTTGACACAGGCAGATTAGACCAAATAGAAGTATTGTGCTAAAATTTTGAATTATTCCGGGTTCATTTGGCCTTTATTATGCATTAATTGAGTTTCTGCGCATTTAATGTGCATATTAAAATTTGAACTACATGCCCAGCCTCCAGTGCACCAAAGTTGTTTGAAAAATCACATGTGTGTCCTTGGGTGCATTTCTAGGTCCCATGCAAGAGATGGGGGTGAAATTCAAACATCTCGGCCTCGTGGCTCGGCCGGAAAGATTGAGAAACTTGGTTTTTTAATTTATGTAATTCTAAAACACGTCTGAAAATCATGAAACTTCGCATGGTGTCATGAGATGGCACCAACATGCCGCGGTAATTTTTTTTGGCCGAATTGGGACAAGCTTTCGTGTAAGCTTCTTGCAAACCGGAGCTTCCCTCAAGAAGGCTCGTGGTTCTGAGAGGGAACGTTTCCCCTCCGTGTGCCAAACGACATATGTACACTGCCTTCTCCCGCCTTAATTTTTTTACACAGACAGGTTAGACCAAATAGAAGTATGGTGCTAAATTTTGGAATTATTTCGGGTTCGTTTGGCCTTTTTGTGCATTAATTGAGTTTTTGCGCATTTAATATGCATAATTCAAACTTGAACTACAAGCACAGGCTCCAGTGCACCAAAGTTGTTTGAAAAAATCACATTTGTGTCCTTGGGTGAATTTATAGGTCCCATGCAAGAGATGGGAGTGAAATTTAAACATCTGGGCGTTGTGGCTCGGCCGGAAAGATTGAGAAACTTGGTTTTTTAATTCCTGTAATTCCAAAACACGCCTGAAAATAATGAAACTTCGCATGGTGTCATGACATGGCAGCAACTTGCCGTGGTAATTTTTTTGGACGAATTGGGACAAGCTTTGGTGTAAGCTTCTTGCAAACCGGAGCTTCCCTCAAGAAGGCTTGTGGTTCTGAGAGGGAACGTGTCACTTCCGTGTGCGAAACGACATACGTACACTGCCTTCTCCCGCCTTAATTTTTTTACGCAGGCATATTAAACCAAATAGAAGTACCGTGCTAAATTTTTGAATTATTCCGGGTTCGTTTGGCCTTTTTATGAATTAATTGAGTTTCTGCGTATTTATTGTGCAGAATTGATATTTGAACTACAAGCATAGGCTTCAGTGCACCAAAGTTGTTTGAAAGATCACATGTGTGTCTTTGGGTGAATTTCTAGCTCCCATGCAAGATATGGGAGTGAAATTCATACATCTGGGCGTCGTGGCTCGGCCGGAAAGATTGAGAAACTTGGTTTTTAATTCATGTAATTCCAAAACATGCCTGAAAATCATGAAACTTGGCATGGTGCCATGACATGGCACCAACTTGCTGTGGTAATTTTTTTGGCCGAATTGGAACAAGCTTTGGTGTATGCTTCTTGCAAACCCGAGCTTCCCTCAAGAAGGCTCGTGGTTACGAGACGGAACGTGTCACCTCCGTGTGCGAAACGACATAAGTACACTGCCTTCTCCCGCCTTAATCTTTTTACATAGGCAAATTAGACCAAATAGAAGTACCATGCTTAATTTTGGAATTATTCCGGGTTCATTTGGCCTTTATTATGCATTAATTGAGTTTCATCGCATTTAATGTGCATAATTCAAATTTGAACCACAAGCACAGACTCCAGTGCACCAAAGTTGTTTGAAAAATCACATGTGTGTCCTTGGGTGATTTTCTAGGTCCCATGCAAGAGATGGGAGTGAAATTCAAACATCTGGGCATCGTGGATCGGCCGAAAAGATTGAGAAACTTGGTTTTTTAATTCCTGTAATTCCAAAACACGCCTGAAAATCATGAAACTTGGCATGGTGTCATGACATGGCACCAACATGCCGCGGTAATTTTTTTGGCCGAATTGGGACAAGCTTTGGATTAAGCTTTTCGCAAACCGGAGCTTCCCCAAGAAGGCTACCGTGCTAAATTTTGGAATTATTCCGGGTTCGTTTGGCCTTATTATGCATTAATTGAGTTTTTGCGCATTTAATGTGCATAATTTAAATTTGAACTACAATCAAAGGCTATAGTGCACCAAAGTTATTTGAAAAATCACATGTGTGTCCTCGGGTGAATTTATAGGTCCCATGAAAGAGATGGGAGTGAAATTCAAACATCTGGGCGTCGTTGCTCGGCCGAAAAGATTGAGAAACTTGGTTTTTAATTCCTGTAATTCCAAAACACGCCTGAAACTCATGAAACTTGGCATGGTGTCATGACATGGCAGCAACATGCTGCGATAATTTTTTTGGATGAATTGGGACAAGCTTTGGTGTAAGCTTTTTGCAAAACGGAGCTTCCCTCAAGAAGGCTCGTGGTTCTGAGAGGGAATTGTCACCTCCGTGTGTGAAACGACATATGTACACTGCCTTCTCCCGCCTTAATTTTACATAGACAGATTACACCAAATAGAAGTACCGTGCTAAATTTTGGAATTATTCTTGGTTCGTTAGGTCTTTTTATGCATTAATTGAGTTTTTGCGCATTTAATGTGAAAAATTCAAATTTGAACTTCCAGCACAGGCTCCAGTGCACCAAAGTTGTTTGAAAAATCACATGTGTGTCGTTGGGTGAATTTCTAGGTCCCATGCAAGAGATGGGAGTGAAATTCAAACATCTGGGCGTTGTGGCTCGGCCGGAAAGATTGAGAAACTTGGTGTTTTAACTCATGTAATTCCAAAACACACCTGAAAATCCTGAAACTTGGCATGGTGTCATGACATGGCACCAACATGCTGCGGTAAATTTTTTTGGCTGAATTGGGACAAGCTTTGGTGTAAGCTTCTTGAAAACCGGAGCTTCCCTGAAGAAGGCTCATGGTTCCGAGAGGGAACCTGTCACCTCCGTGTGCGAAACGACATTCGTACACTGTCTTCTCCCGCCTTAATTTTTTGACATAGGCAGATTAGACCAAATAGAAGTACCCTGCTAAATTTTCGAATTATTCCGGGTTCATTTGGCCTTTATAATGCATTAATTGATTTTCTGCGCATTTAATGTGCATAATTAAAATTTGAACTACATGCACAGGCTCCAGTGCACCAAAGTTGTTTGAAAAATCACATGTGTGTCCTTGGGTGAATTTCTAGGTCCCATGCAAGAGATGGGAGTGAAATTCAAATATCTGGGCATCGTGGCTCGGCCGGAAAGATTGAGAAACTTTGTTTTTTAATTCCTGTAATTCCAAAACACGCCTGAAAATCATGAAACTTGGCATGGTTTCATGATATGGCACCAACATGCTGCAGTAATATTTTTTTGGCCGAATTGGGACAAGCTTTGGTGTAAGCTTCTTGCAAACCGGAGCTTCCCTCAAGAAGGCTCGTGGTTCCGAGAGGGAACGTGTCACCTCCGTGTGTGAAATGACATACGTACACCACCTTCTCCCGCCTTAATTTTTTTATACAGGTAGATTAGACCAAATAGAAGTACCGTGCTAAATTTTGGAATTATTCTGGGTTCATTTGGCCTTTTGCATTAATTGAGTTTCTGCTCATTTAATGTGCATAATTAAAACTTGAAATACAAGCACAGGCTCCAGTGCACCAAAGTTGTCTGAAAAATCACATGTGTGTCGTTGGTTGAATTTCTAGGTCCCATGCAAGAGATGGGAGTGAAATTTAAACATCTGGCGTTGTGGCTCGGATGGAAAGATTGAGAAACTCATTTTTTAATTCCTGTAATTCCAAAACACGCCTGAAAATCATGAAACTTCGCATGGTGTCATGACATGGCACCAACATGCTGCGGTAATTTTTTTGGCCAAATTGGGACAAGCTTTTGTGTAAGCTTCTTGCAAACCGGAGCTTCCCTCAAGAAGGCTCATGGTTCCGAGAGGGAACGTGTCACCTCCGTGTCCGAAACGACATACGTACACTGCCTTCTCCCGCCTTAATTTTTTTTCATAGGAAGATTTAACCCAATAGAAATACCGTGCTAAGTTTTGGAATTATTCCGGGTTCATTTGGCCTTTTATATGCATTAATTCAGTTTCTACTCATTTAATGTGCATAATTCAAACTTGAACTACAAGCACAGGCTCCAATGCACCAAAGTTGTTTGAAAAATCACATGTGTGTCCTTGGGTGAATTTATAGGTCCCGTGCAAGAGATGGGAGTGAAATTCAAACATCTAGGCGTCGTGGCTCGGCCGTAAAGATTGAGAAACTTGGTTTTTAAATTCCTGTAATTCGAAAAGACGCCTGAAATTCATGAAACTTGGCAAGGTGTCATGACATGCAACCAACATGTTGCGGTAATTTTTTTGGACGAATTGGGACAAGCTTTGGTGTAAGCTTCTTGCAAACCGGAGCTTCCTCAAGAAGGCTCGTGGTTCCGAGAGGGAACGTGTGACCTCCGTGTCCGAAACGACATACGTACACTGCCTTCTCCCGCCTTAAGTTTTTACACAGACAAATTACACCAAATAGAAGTACTGTGCTATATTTTGGAATTATTCCGAGTTCGTTTGGTCTTTTTATGCATTAATTGAGTTTTTGTATATTTAATGTGCATAATTCAAACTTGAACTACAAGCACAGGCTACAGTGCACTAAAGTTGTTTGAAAAATCACATGTGTGTCCTTGGGTGAATTTATAGGTCCCATCCAAGAGATGGGAGTGAAATTTAAACATCTGGGCATTGTGGCTCGGCCGGAAAGATTGAGAAACTTGATTTTTTAATTCTTGTAATTCCAAACCACGCCTGAAAATAATGAAACTTCGCATGGTGTCATGACATGGCACCAACATGCTACGGTATTTTTTTTGGCCGAATTGGGACAAGCTTTGGTGTAAGCTTCTTGCAAACCGGAGCTTCCCTCAAGAAGGCTCGTGGTTCCGAGAGGGAACGTGTCACCTCCATGTGCGAAACGACATACGTACACTACCTTCTCCCGCCTTAATTTTTTTACCCACGCAGATTAAACAAAATAGAAGTACCGTGCTAAAATTTGGAATTATTCCAGGTTCATTTGGCCTTTTTATGATTAATTGAGTTTATGCGCATTTAATGTGCACAATTCAAATTTGAACTACAAGCATAGGCTCCAGTGCACCAAAGTTGTTTGAAAAATCACATGTGTGTCCTTGGGTGAATTTCTAGCTCCCATGCAAGAGATGGGACTGAAATTCAAACATCTGGGCGTCGTGGCTCGGCCGGAAAGATTTAAAAACTTTGTTTTTTAATTCATGTAATTCCAAAACACACCTGAAAATCAGGAAACTTGGCATGGTGTCATGACATGGCACCAACTTGCTATGGTAATTTTTTTGGCCGAATTGGGACAAGCTTTGGTGTAAGCTTCTTGCAAACCGGAGCTTCCCTCAAGAAGTCTCATGGTTCCGGAGGGAACTTGTCACCTCCGTGTGCGAAATGACATACGTACACTGCCGTCTCCCGCCTTAATTTTTTTACACTAACAGATTAGACCAAATGGAAGTATCGTGCTAAGTTTTGGAATTATTCCGGGTTCGTTTGGCCTTTTATGCATCAATTGAGTTTCTGCGCATTTAATGTGCATAATTCAAATTTGAACTACAAGCACAGGCTCCAGTGCACCAAAGTTGTTTAAAAAATCACATGTGTGTCCTTCGGTGAATTTCCAGGTCCCATACAAGAGATGGGAGTGAAATTCAAACATCTGGGCGTCGTGGCTCGGCCGGAAAGATTGAGAAACTTGGTTTTTAAATTCCTGTAATTCCAAAACATGCCTGAAAATCATGAAACATGGGATGGTGTCATGACATGGCACCAACATGCTGCGGTAATTTTTTGGACGAACTGGGACAAGCTTTGGTGTAAGCTTCTTGCAAACCGGAGCTTCCCTCAAGAAGGCCCGTGGTTCCGAGAGGGAACGTGTCACCTCCGTGTCCGAAATGACATACGTACACTGCCTTCTCCCGCCTTAATTTTTTACATAGAGAGACATATTAGACCAAATAGAAGTACCGTGGTAAATTTTGGAATTATTCCGGGTTCATTTGGCCTTTTTATGCATTAATTGAGTTTTTGCGCATTTAATGTGCATAATTCAAAGTTGAACTTCAAGCACAGGCTCCAGTGCACCAAAGTTGTTTGAAAAATCACATGAGTGTCGTTGGGTGAATTTCTAGGTCCCATGCAAGAGATGGGTGTGAAATGCAAACATCTGGGTGTTGTGGCTCGGCCTGAAAGATTGAGAAACTTGGTTTTGTAATTCCTGTAATTCGAAAACACGCCTGAAAATCATGAAACTTGGCATGGTGTCATGATATGGCACCAACATGCTGCGGTAATTTTTTTGGCCGAATTGGGACAAGCTTTAGTGTAACGTTCTTGCAAATCGGAGCTTCCCTCAAGAAGGCTCGTGGTTCCGAGAGGGAACGTGTCACCTCCGTGTCCGAAACGACATACGTACACTGCCTTCTCCCGCCTTAATTTTTTTTCATAGGAAGATTTAACCCAATAGAAATACCGTGCTAAATTTTGGAATTATTCCGGGTTCATTTGGCCTTTTTTATGCATTAATTGAGTTTCTACTCATTTAATGTGCATAATTCAAACTTGAACTTCAAGCACAGGCTCCAATGCACCAAAGTTGTTTGAAAAATCACATGTGTGTCCTTGGGTGAATTTATAGGTCCCATGCAAGAGATGGGAGTGAAATTCAAACATCTAGGCATCGTGGCTCAGCCGTAAAGATTGAGAAACTTGGTTTTTAAATTCCTGTAATTCGAAAACACGCCTGAAAATCATGAAACTTGGCAAGGTGTCATGACATGCAACCAACATGTTGCGGTAATTTGTTTGGACGAATTGGGACAAGCTTTGGTGTAAGCTTCTTGCAAACCGGAGCTTCCTCAAGAAGGCTCGTGGTTCCGAGAGGGAACGTGTGACCTCCTTGTCCGAAACGACATACGTACACTGCCATCTCCCGCCTTAAGTTTTTACACAGACAAATTACACCAAATAGAAGTACCATGCTATATTTTGGAATTATTCCGAGTTCGTTTGGTCTTTTTATGCATTAATTGAGTTTTTGTATATTTAATGTGTATAATTCAAACTTGAACTACAAGCACAGGCTACAGTGCACTAAAGTTGTTTGAAAAATCACATGTGTGTCCTTGGGTGAATTTATAGGTCCCATGCAAGAGATGGGAGTGAAATTTAAACATCTGGGCATTGTGGCTCGGCCAGAAAGATTGAGAAACTTGATTTTTTAATTCTTGTAATTCCAAACCACGCCTGAAAAAAATGAAACTTCGCATGGTGTCATGACATAGCACCAACATGCTACGGTATTTTTTTTGGCCGAATTGGGACAAGCTTTGGTGTAAGCTTCTTGCAAATTGGAGCTTCCCTCAAGAAGGCTCGTGGTTCCGAGAGGGAACGTGTCACCTCCGTGTGCGAAATGACATACATACACTACCTTCTCCCGCCTTAATTTTTTTACCCACGCAGATTAGACAAAATAGAAGTACCATGCTAAAATTTGGAATTATTCGAGGTTCATTTGGCCTTTTTATGATTAATTGAGTTTATGCGTATTTAATGTGCACAATTCAAATTCGAACTACAAGCATAGGCTCCAGTGCACCAAAGTTGTTTGAAAAATCACATGTGTGTCCTTGGGTGAATTTCTAGCTCCCATGCAAGAGATGGGAGTGAAATTCAAACATCTAGGCATCGTGGCTCGGCCGGAAAGATTTAAAAACTTTGTTTTTTAATTCATGTAATTCCAAAACACACCTGAAAATCAGGAAACTTGGCATGGTGTCATGACATGGCACCAACTTGCTACGGTAATTTTTTGGCCGAATTGGGACAAGCTTTGATGTAAGCTTCTTGCAAACCGGAGCTTCCCACAAGAAGTCTCGTGGTTCCGGAGGGAACTTGTCACCTCCGTGTGCGAAATGACATACGTACACTGCCGTCTCCCGCCTTAATTTTTTTACTCTAACAGATTAGACCAAATAGAAGTATCGTGCTATGTTTTGGAATTATTCCGGGTTCGTTTGGCCTTTTATGCATCAATTGAGTTTCTGCGCATTTAATGTGCATAATTCAAATTTGAACTACAAGCACAGGCTCTAGTGCACCAAAGTTGTTTGAAAAATCACATGTGTGTCCTTCGGTGAATTTCCAGGTCCCATGCAAGAGATGGGAGTGAGATTCAAACATCTGGGCGTCGTGGCTCGGCCGGAAAGATTGAGAAACTTGGTTTTTAAATTCCTGTATTTCCAAAACACGCCTGAAAATCATGAAACTTGGGATGGTGTCATGACATGGCACCAACATGCTGCGGTAATTTTTTGGACGAACTGGGACAAGCTTTGGTGTAAGCTTCTTGCAAACCGGAGCTTCCCTCAAGAAGGCCCGTGGTTCCGAGAGGGAATGTGTCACCTTCCTGTCCGAAATGACATACGTACACTGCCTTCTCCCGCCTTAATTTTTTACACAGACAGATTAGACCAAATAGAAGTACCGTGGTAAATTTTGGAATTATTCCGGGTTCATTTGGCCTTTTTATGCATTAATTGAGTTTTTGCGCATTTAATATGCATAATTCAAAGTTGAACTTCAAGCACAGGCTCCAGTGCACCAAAGTTGTTTGAAAAATCACATGAGTGTCGTTGGGTGAATTTCTAGGTCCCATGCAAGAGATGGGTGTGAAATGCAAACATCTGGGTGTTGTGGCTCGGCCTGAAAGATTGAGAAACTTGGTTTTTTAATTCCTGTAATTCGAAAACACGCCTAAAAATCATAAAACTTGGCATGGTGTCTTGATATGGCACCAACATGCTGCGGTAATTTTTTTGGCCGAATTGGGACAAGCTTTAGTGTAACGTTCTTGCAAATCGCAGCTTCCCTCAAGAAGGCTCATGGTTCCGAGTGGGAACGTGTCACCTCCGTGTCCGAAATGACATACGTACACTGCCTTCTCCCGCCTTAATTTTTTTTCATAGGCAGATTTAACCGAATAGAAATACCATGCTAAATTTTGGAATTATTCCGGGTTCATTTGGCCTTTTTATGCATTAATTGAGTTTCTACTCATTTAATGTGCATAATTCAAACTTCAACTACAAGCACAGGCTCCAATGCACCAAAGTTGTTTGAAAAATCACATGTGTGTCCTTGGGTGAATTTATAGGTCCCATGCAAGAGAAAGGAGTGAAATTCAAACATCTGGGTGTTGTGGCTCAGCCAGAAAGATTGAGAAACTTGGTTTTTTAATTTCTGTAATTCCAAAACATGCCTGAAAAGCATGAAACTTCGCATGCTGTCATGACATGGCACCAACATGCTACGGTAAAAATTTTGGCCGAATTGAGACAAACTTTGGTGTAAGCTTCTTGCAAACCGGAGCTTCCCTCAAGAAGGCTCGTGGTTCCGAGAGGGAACGTGGCACGTCCTTGTGCGAAACGACATACATACACTGCCTTCTCCCACCTTAATTTTTTTACATAGGAAGATTAGACCAAATAGAAGTACCTACTAAAATTTGGAATTATTTCGGGTTCATTTGGCCTTTTATGCATTAATTGAGTTTCTGCGCATTTAATTTGCATAATTCAAATTTGAACTACAAGCACAGGATCCACTGCACAAAATTGTTTGAAAAATCACATGTGTGTCCTTGGTTGAATTTCTAGCTCCGATGCAAGAGATGGGAGTGAAATTCAAACATCTGGGCGTCGTGGCTCTACCGGAAAGATTGAGAAACTTGCCTTTTTAATTCATGTAATTCCAAAACACGCCTGAAAATCATGAAAGTTGGCATGGTGTCATGACATGGCACCAACTTGCTATGGTAATTTTTTTGGCCGAATTGGGACAAGATTTGGTGTAAGCTTCTTGCAAACCAGAGCTTCCCTCAAGATGGCTCGTAGTTCCGAGAGGGAACATGTCACCTCCGTGTGCGAAATGACATACATACACTGCCTTCTCCCGCTTTAATTTTTTTATACAGATAGATTAGACCAAATAGAAGTACCATGCTAAATTTTGGAATTATTCCAGGTTCATTTGGCCTTTTTA
Organism: Triticum aestivum; assembly: GCF_018294505.1. Lineage (NCBI taxonomy): Eukaryota > Viridiplantae > Streptophyta > Magnoliopsida > Poales > Poaceae > Triticum > Triticum aestivum. The sequence goes on from NC_057794.1 coordinate 308,007,463, forward strand.
TGCATTAATTGTCTGTGCATTTAATGTGCATAATTCAAATTTGAACTACAAGCACATGCTCCAATGCACCAAAGTTGTTTGAAAAATCACATATGTGTCCTTGGGTGAATTTATAGGTCACATACACGAGATGGTAGTGAAATTCAAACATCTGGGCGTTGTGGTTCGGCCGGAAAGGTTGAGAAACTTGGTTTTTTAATTCCTGTAATTCCAAAACACGCCCGAAAATCATGAAACTTCGCATGGTGTCATGACATGGCACCAACATGATGCGGTAATTTTTTTGGATGAATTGGGACAAGCTTTGGTGTAAGCTTCTTATAAACCAGAGCTTCCCTCAAGAAGGCTCGTGGTTCCGAGAGGGAACGTGTCACTTCCGTGTGCGAAACGACATACATACACTTCCTTCTCCCGCCTTAATTTTTTTACACAGGCAGATTAGACTAAATAGAAGTAGAGTGCTAAAATTTTGAATTATTCCGGGTTCGTTTGGCCTTTTTATGAATTATATGAGTTTTTGCGTATTTATTGTGCACAATTGAAATTTGAACGGTGCACCAAACTTGTTTGAAATATCACATGTGTGTCTTTGGGTGAATTTATAGCTCCCATGCAAGAGATGGGAGTGAAATTCAAAAATCTGGGCGTCGTGGCTCCGCCGGAAAGATAGAGAAACTTGGTTTTTTAATTCATGTAATTCCAAAACACACCTGAAAATCATGAAACTTGGCATGGTGTCATGACATGGGACCAACTTGCTGCGGTAATTTTTTTGGCCGAATTGGAACAAGCTTTGGTGTATGCTTCTTGCAAACCCGAGCTACCCTCAAGAAGGCTCGTGGTTCAGAGACGGAACGTGTCACCTCCATGTGCGAAACGACATACGTACACTGCCTTCTCCCACCTTAATCTTTTTACATGGGCAGATTAGACCAAATAGAAGTACCGTGCTTAATTTTGGAATTATTCCGGGTTCATTTGGCCTTTATTATGCATTAATTGAGTTTCATCGCATTTAATGTGCATAATTCAGATTTGAACTACAAGCACAGACTCCAGTGCACCAAAGTTGTTTGAAAAATCACATGTGTCCTTGGGTGAATTTCTAGGTCCCATGCAAGAGATGGGAGTGAAATTCAAACATCTGGGCATCGTGGCTCGGCCGTAAAGTTGAGAAGCTTGGTTTTTAAATTCCTGTAATTCCAAAACACGCCTGAAAATCATGAAACTTGGCATGGTGTCATGATATGGCACCAACATGATGCAGTAAATTTTTTCGGCCAAATTGGGACAAACTTTGGTGTAAGCTTATTGCAAACCGAAGCTTCCCTCAAGAAGGCTCGTGGTTCCGAGAGGGAACGTGTCACCTCTGTGTGTGAAACGACAGACATACACTGCCTTCTCCCACCTTAATTTTTTACATAGGCAGATTAGACCAATAAGAAGTACCGTGCTAAATTTTGGAATTATTCCAGGTTCTTTGGCCTTTTTTATGCATTAATTGAGTTTCTGCGCATTTAATGTGCATAATTCAAATTTGAACTACAAGCACAGACTCCAGTGCACCAAAGTTGTTTGAAAAATCACATGTGTGTCCTTGGGTGAATTTCTAGGTCCCTTGCAAGAGATGGGAGTGAAATTCAAACATCTGGGCATCGTGGCTCGGCCGGAAAGATTGAGAAACTTGGTTTTTTAATTCCTGTAATTCCAAAACATGCCTGAAAATCATGAAACTTGGCATGGTGTCATGACATGGCACCAACATGCTGCGGTAATTTCTTTTGGCCGAATTGGGACAAGCTTTGGTGTAAGCTTCTTGCAAACCGGAGCTTCCCTCAAGAAGGCTCGTGGTTCCGAGAGGGAACGTGTCACCTCCGTGTGCGAAACGACATACGTACACTGCCTTCTCCCGCCTTAATTTTTTTACACAGGCAGATTAGACAAATAGAAGAACGTGCTAAATTTTGGAATTATTCCGGGTTCGTTTGGCCTTTTTATGCATTAATTGAGTTTCTAGGCATTTAATTGCATAATTCAAATTTGAACTACAAGCACAGGCTCCAGTGCACCAAAGTTGTTTGAAAAATCACATGTGTGTCCTTGGGTGAATTTCTAGGTCCCATGCAAGAGATGGGAGTGAAATTCAAACATCTGGGCGTCGTGGCTCGGCCAGAAAGATTGAGAAACTTGGTTTTTAATTCCTGTAATTCCAAAACACGCCTGAAAATCATGAAACTTGGCATGGTGTCATGACATGGCAACAACATGTTGCGGTAATTTTTTTTGACGAATTGGGACAAGCTTTGTTGTAAGCTTTTTGCAAACAGGAGCTTCCCTCAAGAAGGCGCGTGGTTCCGAGAGGGAACTGTCACCTCCGTGTGCAAAACGACATACATACACTGCCTTCTCCAACCTTAATTTTTTACACAGATAGATTACACCAAATAGAAGTACTGTGCTAAATTTTGGAATTATTCCGGGTTCGTTAGGTCTTTTTATGCATTAATTGAGTTTTTGCGCATTTAATGTGCACAATTCAAATTTGAACTTCAAGCACAGGCTCCAGTGAACCAAAGTTGTTTGAAAAATCACATGTGTGTCGTTGGGTGAATTTCTAGGTCCCATGCAAGAGATGGGAGTGAAATTCAAACATCTTGGCGTTGTGGCTCGGCCGGAAAGATTGAGAAACTTGGTTTTTTAATTCATGTAATTCCAAAACACACTTGAAAATCCTGAAACTTGGCATGGTGTCATGACATGGCACCAACATGCTGCGGTAATTTTTTTGGCCGAATTGGGACAAGCATTGGTGTAAGCTTCTTGCAAACCGGAGCTTCCCTGAAGAAGGCTCGTGGTTCCGAGAAGGAACTTTTCACCTCTGTGTGTGAAACGACATTCGTACACTGTCTTCTCCCGCCTTAATTTTTTGACACAGGCAGATTAGACCAAATAGAAGTACCGTGCTAAATTTTCGAATTATTCTAGGTTCATTTGGCCTTTATTATGCATTAATTGAGTTTTTGCGCATTTAATGTGCATAATTAAGATTTGAACTGCATGCACAGGCTCCAGTGCACCAAAGTTGTTTGAAAAATCACATGTGTGTCCTTGGGTGAATTTCTAGGTCCCATGCAAGAGATGGGAGTGAAATTCAAATATCTAGGCATCGTGGCTCAGCCGGAAATATTGAGAAACTTGGTTTTTTAATTCTTGTAATTCCAAAACACGCCTGGAAATCATGAAACTTGGCATGGTGTCATGATATGGCACCAACATGCTGTAGTAATATTTTTTTGGCCGAATTGGGACTAGCTTTGGTGTAAGCTTCTTGCAAACCGGAGATTCCCTCAAGAAGGCTCCTGGTTCCGAGAGGGAACGTGTCACCTCCGTGTGGGAAACGACATACGTACACCGCCTTCTCCCGCCTTAATTTTTCACACATGTAGATTAGACCAAATAGAAGTACCGTGCTAAATTTTGGAATTATTCTGGGTTCATTTGGCCTTTTTATGCATTAATTGAATTTCTGCTCATTTAATGTGCATAATTAAAACTTGAAATACAAGCACAGGCTCCAGTGCACCAAAGTTGTTTGAAAAATCACATGTGTGTCGTTGGGTGAATTTCTAGGTCCCATGCAAGAGATGGGAGTGAAATTTAAACATCTGGCGTTGTGGCTCGGCTGGAAAGATTGAGAAACTTGTTTTTAGTTCCTGTAATTCCAAAACACGCCCGAAAATCATGAAACTTCGCATGGTGTCATGACATGGCACCAACATGCTGTGGTAATTTTTTTGGCCGAATTGGGACAAGCTTTGGTGTAAGCTTCTTGCAAAACCGGAGCTTCCCTCAAGAAGGCTCATGGTTCCGAGAGGGAACGTGTCACCTCTATGTGCGAAACGACATACGTACACTGCCTTCTCCTACCTTAATTTTTTTACACATGCAGATTAGACCAAATAGAAGTACGGTGCTAAATTTTGGAATTATTCCGGGTTCGTTTAGCCTTTTCATGCATAAATTGAGTTTCTGCGCATTTAATGTGCACAATTAAAACTTGAACTACAAGCACAGGCTCCAGTGCACCAAAGTTGTTTGAAAAATCACATGTGTGTCGTTGGGTGAATTTCTAGGTCCCATCCAAGAGATGGGAGTGAAATTTAAACATCCGGCGTTGTGGCTCGGCTGGAAAGATTGAGAAACGTTTTTTTAGTTCCTGTAATTCCAAAACACGCCCGAAAATCATGAAACTTTGCATGGTGTCATGACATGGCACCAACATGCTGCGGTAATTTTTTGGACGAATTGGGACAAGCTTTGGTGTAAGCTTCTTGCAAACCGGAGCTTCCCTCAAGAAGGCTCGTGGTTCCGAGAGGGAACGTGTCACTTCCGTGTGCGAAATGACATACGTACACTGCCTTCTCCCGCCTTAATTTTTTTACACAGGCAGATTAGACAAAATAGAAGTACCGTGCTAAATTTTTGAATTATTCCGGGTTCGTTTGGCCTTTTTATGAATTAATTGAGTTTCTGCGTATTTATAGTGCACAATTGAAATTTGAACTACAAGCATAGGCTTCAGTGCACCAAATTGTTTGAAAGATCACATGTGTGTCTTTGGGTGAATTTATAGCTCCCATGCAAGAGATGGGAGTGAAATTCAAACATCTGGGCGTCGTGGCTCGGCCGGAAAGATTGAGAAAGTTGGTTTTTTAATTCAGGCAATTCCAAAACACACCTGAAAATCATGAAACTTGGCATGGTGTCATGACATGGGACCAACTTGTTGCGGTAATTTTTTTGGACGAATTAGAACAAGCTTTGGTGTACGCTTCCTGCAAACCCGAGCTTCCCTCAAGAAGGCTCGTGGTTTCGAGACGGAACGTGTCACCTCCGTGTGCGAAACGACATACGTACACTGCTTTCTCCCGCCTTAATCTTTTTACACAGGCAAATTAGACCAAATAGAAGTACCGTGCTTAATTTTGGAATTATTCCGGGTTCATTTGGCCTTTATTATGCATTAATTGAGTTTCCTCGCATTTAAGGTGCATAATTCAAATTTGAACTACAAGCACAGACTCCAGTGCACCAAAGTTATTTAAAAAATCACATGTGTGTCCTCGGGTGAATTTATAGGTCCCATGAAAGAGATGGGAGTGAAATTCAAACATCTGGGCGTCGTCGTTCGGCCGGAAAGATTGAGAAACTTGGTTTTTAATTCCTGTAATTCCAAAACACGCCTAAAACTCATGAAACTTGGCATGGTGTCATGGCATGGCTACAACATGTTGCGATAATTTTTTTGGATGAATTGGGACAAGCTTTGGTGTAAACTTTTTGCAAACAGGAGCTTCCCTCAAGAAGGCTCGTGGTTCCGAGAGGGAACTGTCACCTCCGTGTGCGAAACGACATACGTACACTGCCTTCTCCCGCCTTAATTTTTTACACAGACAGATTACACCAAATAGAAGTACCGTGCTAAATTTTGGAATTATTCCGGGTTCGTTAGTTCTTTTTTTGCATTAATTGAGTTTTTGCACATTTAATGTGCACAATTCAAATTTGAACTTCAAGCATAGGCTCTAGTGCACCAAAGTTGTTTGAAAAATCACATGTGTGTCGTTGGGTGAATTTCTAGGTCCCATGCAAGAGATGGGAGTGAAATTCAAACATCTGGGCGTTGTGGCTCAGCCGGAAAGATTGAGAAACTTGGTTTTTTAATTCATGTAATTCCAAAACACACCTGAAAATCCTAAAACTTGGCATGGTGTCATGACATGGCACCAACATGCTGCTGTAATTTTTTGGCCGAATTGGGACAAGCTTTGGTGTAAGCTTCTTGCAAACCGAAGCTTCCCTGAAGCAGGCTTGTGGTTCCGATAGGGAACTTGTCACCTCCGTGTGCGAAATGACATTCGTACACTGTCTTCTCCCGCCTTAATTTTGTGATGCAGGCAGATTAGACCAAATAGAAGTACCGTGCTAAATTTTCGAATTATTGCAGGTTCACTTGGCCTTTATTATGCATTAATTGAGTTTCTGCGCATTTAATGTGCATAATTAAAATTTGAACTACATGCACAGGCTCCAGTGCACCAAAGTTGTTTGAAAAATCACATGTGTGTCCTTGGGTGAATTTCTAGGTCCCATGCAAGAGATGGGAGTGAAATTCAAATATCTGGGCATCGTGGCTTGGCCGGAAAGATTGAGAAACTTGGTTTTTTAATTCCTGTAATTCCAAAACACGCCTGGAAATCATGAAACTTGGCATGGTGTCATGATATGGCACCAACATGCTGCAGTAATATTTTTTTGGCCGAATTGGGACAAGCTTTGGTGTAAGCTTCTTGCAAACCGGAGCTTCCCTCAAGAAGGCTCGTGGTTCCGAGAGGGAACGTGTCACCTCCGTGTGCGAAACGACATATGTACACCACCTTCTCCCGCCTTAATTTTTTACACAGGTAGATTAGACCAAATAGAAGTACCGTGCTAAATTTTGGAATTATTCTGGGTTCATTTGGCCTTTTTATGCATTATTTGAGTTTCTGCTCATTTAATGTGCATAATTAAAACTTGAAATACAAGCACAGGCTCCAGTGCACCAAAGTTGTTTGAAAAATCACATGTGTGTCGTTGGGTGAATTTCTAGGTCCCATGCAAGAGATGGGAGTGAAATTTAAACATCCGGCGTTGTGGCTCGGCTGGAAAGATTGAGAAACTTATTTTTTAATTCCTGTAATTCCAAAACATGCCCGAAAATCATGAAACTTCGATGGTGTCATGACATGGCACCAACATGCTGCGGTAATTTTTTTGGCCGAATTGGGACAAGCTTTGGTGTAGGCTTCTTGCAAACCGGAGCTTCCCTCAAGAAGGCTCATGGTTCCGAGAGGGAACGTGTCACCTCCGTGTGCGAAACGACATACGTACACTGCCTTCTCCTGCCTTAATTTTTTTACACAGGAAGATTAGACCAAATAGAAGTACCATGCTAAATTTTTGAATTATTCCGGGTTCGTTTGGCCTTTTTATGAATTAATTGATTTTCTGCTTATTTATAGTGCACAATTGAAATTTGAACTACAAGCATAGGCTTCAGTGCACCAAAGTTGTTTGAAAGATCACATGTGTGTCTTTGGGTGAATTTATAGCTCCCATGCAAGAGATGGGAGTGAAATTCAAACATCTGGGCATTGTGGCCCGGCCGGAAAGATTGAGAAACTTGGTTTTTTAATTCATGTAATTCCAAAACACACCTGAAAATCATGAAACTTGGCATGGTGTCATGACATGGGACCAACTTGCTGCGGTAATTTTTTGGCCGAATTGGAACAAGCTTTGGTGTATGCTTCTTGCAAACCCGAGCTTCCCTCAAGAAGGCTCGTGGTTCCGAGACGGAACGTGTCACCTCCGTGTGCGAAACGACTATGTACACTGCCTTCTCCCGCCTTAATCTTTTTACACAGGCAGATTAGACCAAATAGAAGTACCGTGCTTAAGTTTGGAATTATTCCGGGTTCATTTGGCCTTTATTATGCATTATTGAGTTTCATCGCATTTAAGGTGCATAATTCAAATTTGAACTACAAGCACAGACTCCAATGCACCAAAGTTGTTTGAAAAATCACATGTGTGTCCTTGGGTGAATTTCTAGGTCCCATGCAAGAGATGGGAGTGAAATTCAAACATCTGGGCATCGTGGCTCGGCTGGAAAGATTGAGAAACTTGGTTTTTTAATTCCTGTAATTCCAAAACATGCCTGAAAATCATGAAACTTGGCATGGTGTCATGACATGGCACCAACATGCTGCGGTAATTTCTTTGGCTGAATTGGGACAAGCTTTGGTGTAAGCTTCTTGCAAACCGGAGCTTCCCTCAAGAAGGCTCGTGGTTCCGAGAGGGAACGTGTCACCTCCGTGTGCGAAACGACATACGTACACTGCCTTCTCCCGCCTTAATTTTTTACACAGGCAGATTAGACCAAATAGAAGAACGTGCTAAATTTTGGAATTATTCCGGTTCGTTTGGCCTTTTTTATGCATTAATTGAGTTTCTACGCATTTCATGTGCATAATTCAAATTTGAACTACAAGCACAGGCTCCAGTGCACCAAAGTTGTTTGAAAAATCACATGTGTGTCCTTGGGTGAATTTCTAGGTCCCATGCAAGAGATGGGAGTGAAATTCAAACATCTGGGCGTCGTGGCTCGGCCGGAAAGATTGAGAAACTTGGTTTTTTAATTCCTGTAATTCCAAAACACGCCTGAAAATCATGAAAACTTGGCATGGTGTCATGACATGGCACCAACATGCTGCGGTAATTTCTTGGCTGAATTGAGACAAGCTTTGGTGTAAGCTTCTTGCAAACCGGAGCTTCCCTCAAGAAGGCTCGTGGTTCCGAGAGGGAACGTGTCACCTCGTGTGCGAAACGACATACGTACACTGCCTTCTCCCGCCTTAATTTTTTTACACAGGCAGATTAGACCAAATAGAAGTACCGTGCTAAATTTTGGAATTATTTCGGGTTCGTTTGGCCTTTTATGCATTAATTGAGTTTCTGCGCATTTAATGTGCATAATTCAAATTTGAACTACAAGCACAAGCTCCACTGCACCAAAATTGTTTGAAAAATCACATGTGTGTCCTTGGGTGAATATCTAGCTCCCATGTAAGAGATGGGAGTGAAATTCAAACATCTGGGCGTCGTGGCTCTACCGGAAAGATTGAGAAACTTGCCTTTTTAATTCATGTAATTCCAAAACACGCCTGAAAATCATGAAACTTGGCATGGTGTCGTGACATGGCACCAACATGTTGCGGTAATTTTTTTGGCCGAATTGGGACAAGCTTTGGTGTAAGCTTCTGGCAAACCAGAGCTTCCCTCAAGATGACTCGTAGTTCCGAGAGGGAACATGTCACCTCCGTGTGCGAAATGACATATGTACACTGCCTTCTCCCGCTTTAATTTTTTTACACAGACAGATTAGACCAAATAGAAGTACCGTGCTAAATTTTGGAATTATTCCGGGCTCATTTGGCCTTTTTATGCATTAATTGTCTGCGCATTTAATGTGCATAATTCAAATTTGAACTACAAGCACATGCTCCAATGCACCAAAGTTGTTTGAAAAATCACATATGTGTCCTTGGGTGAATTTATAGGTCACATACACGAGATGGAAGTGAAATTCAAACATCTGGGCGTTGTGGCTCGACCGAAAAGACTGAGAAACTTGGTTTTTTAATTCTTGTAATTCCAAAACACGCCTGAAAATCATGAAACTTCGCATGGTGTCATGGCATGGCACCAACATGCTGCGGTAATTTTTTTGGCCGAATTGGGACAAGCTTTGGTGTAAGCTTCTTGCAAACCGGAGCTTCCCTCAAGAAGGCTCGTGGTTCCGAGAGGGAACGTGTCACCTCCTTATGCGAAACGTGATACGTATACTGCCTTCTCCCGCCTTAATTTTTTTACACAGGCAGATTAGACCAAATAGAAGAAACGTGCTAAATTTTGGAATTATTTCGTGTTCGTTTGGCCTTTTTATACATTAATTGAGTTTCTGCGCATTTAATGTGCCTAATTCAAATTTGAACTACAAGCACAGGCTCCAGTGCACCAAAGTTGTTTGAAAAATCACATGTGTGTCCTTGGGTGAATTTCTAGGTCCCATGCAAGAGATGGGAGTGAAATTCAAACATCTGGGCGTCGTGGCTCGGCCGGAAAGATTGAGAAACTTGGTTTTTTAATTCCTGTAATTCCAAAACATGCCTGAAAATCATGAAACTTGGCATGGTGTCATGACATGGCACCAACATGCTGCGGTAATTTTTTGGCCGAATTGGGACAAGCTTTGGTGTAAGCTTCTTGCAAACCGGAGCTTCCCTCAAGAAGGCTCGTGGTTCCGAGAGGGAACGTGTCACCTCCGTGTGCGAAACGACATACGTACACTGCCTTCTCCCGCCTTAATTTTTTTACACAGGCAGATTAGACCAAATAGAAGTACTGTGCTAAATTTTGGAATTATTCTGGGTTCGTTTGGCCTTTTTATGCATTAATTGACTTTCTGCGCATTTATGTGCATAATTCAAATTTGAACTACAAGCACAGGCTCCAGTGCACCAAAGTTGTTTGAAAAATCACATGTGTGTCCTTGGGTGAATTTCTAGGTCCCATGCAAGAGATGGGAGTGAAATTCAAACATCTGGGCGTCGTGGCTCGGCCGGAAAGATTGAGAAACTTGGTTTTATTATTCCTGTAGTTCCAAAACACACCTGAAAATCATGAAACTAGGCATGGTGTCATGACATGGCACCAACATGCTGCGGTAATTTTTTGGCCGAATTGGGACAAGCTTTGTGTAAGCTTCTTGCAAACCGGAGCTTCCCTCAAGAAGGCTCGTGGTTCCGAGAGGGAACGTGTCACCTCCGTGTGCGAAACGACATACGTACACTGCCTTCTCCCGCCTTAATTTTTTACACAGGCAGATTAGACCAAATAGAAGTACCGTGCTAAATTTTGGAATTATTCTGGGTTCGTTTGGCCTTTTTATGCATTAATTGAGTTTCTGCGCATTTATGTGCATAATTCAAATTTGAACTACAAGCATAGGCTCCAGTGCACCAAAGTTGTTTGAAAAATCACATGTGTGTCCTTGGGTGAATTTCTAGGTCCCATGCAAGAGATGGGAGTGAAATTCAAACATCTGGGCGTCGTGGCTCGGCCGGAAAGATTGAGAAACTTGGTTT